>NW_013666399.1:65238-104977 GCF_000517525.1 Limulus polyphemus
GCCCATTGTGTAGCTTTGTGCTTAACTTCAAAACAAACAAACAAACAAACAATTGTCTGTGTGGCTGTATTCGAATTATTTTACCTAGCATTAAACTTAACTTACGTTCCAACTTGCTCCTTTATTATAACAGGTGTGTTATGTAGTCTCTAGTGAAACTAGTTTGTTTGATTTAACAGATGTTTTACATAGTCTCTAGTGAAACTAGTTTGTTTGTTTTAACAGGTGTTTCACATAGTCTCTAGTAAAACAAGTTTGTTTGCATTAACAGATAATTTACATAGTCTCTAGTGAAACAAGTTTACATTAAGAGATGTTTTACATAGTCTCTAGTGAAACAAGTTTGTTTGCTTTAAAATATGTTTTACATAGTCTCTAGTGAAATAAGTTTGTTTGTTTAACAGATGTTTTATGCAGTCTCTAGTGAAACAAGTTTGTTTGTTTAACGGATGTTTTATGCAGTCTCTAGTGAAACAAGTGTGTTTAACAAATGTTTTATGTAAACTCTAGTGAAACCAGTTAGAAGATAACTTTTATATGCGGAAACATCTGTTAGCTGAGTTCTTACACAGATCTTAAAATATAACGTTGATAAACGGAAACATCGGCACATGTAGATATGTAGATCTTGAAAGTCGAGTTGTTCAAAACTTGAAAATAGCGTTGATAACTGGACCAATTGTTGGTTGAGATGTTGCAAAGGAAATATCTGCTGAAACTTTTTTCCAGACACTAATCATAGCAGAACCGTTGAGAAAATCATCTATAGGAAATAATACAGCTTATAAAATGAGTCAGATCAATGTAGGCCGGTAAGGCAATCACTGATTGGCATGTCCTCAAGCCAATCAAGAAACGTCAAGGACCTACTGAAGGATGTGTAGATTGTATAGGAATTATTTCTGGTGGCAAAGGACAGGTTTATGTGTTTTAATAAAGGTGGCTTTCAAAATATAGAGATGAAAAGTTCACAGATCATTTGCAATAATTTTAAACCTGCTATCCGTGTAGTTGTCAGCACAAGTCGGGTTCACCAGTAAATGCTGGCCAATTGCTGATTCACATTTTGGTGGTAGAACTTTTGTTTTACAGGAGCGACAGGGTAAATTCTTTCCTTTCACACTCTTAGTTCTTATGGATGTGGGTATATGTTGTTTAATAAATAAATGAATAAAACCTATTTTGTAATGTATGAAATGAAACAATGGAAAAACATATTTGTGTGTGCTTATGAAGGGGAAGAAACAGAGAAATAAATGATGTACATAATATACATATTTAAACATTAATACACAAAACATATACATATTTATAATAAGAAGCTTTGGCAGGTTAACTACAGGCTGGAGAGAAGGTCCTCCAAGGTCACCAACAACTATTTTTTCTTTCTTTCATTATTTGCTAGATCACCTTTGTGTAACAGGTCTTGAGAAGTTCTCCCATTGCCTTAGAGTCAACTTGCTTTTTATCCTGCCACTGACCTCCTTCCTGAAAAGTTAGTTCCCCAGCTACAACCCACTCCATCGTCTGTGCCTGGCAGTGTTGGCACCAGTGCCTCACTGCTTTGAAGTTGTGGGCTCTTCTGGTAGCTGGGCTCCAAAGTCTTAGTTTGAGACTGCAACCTTGCATGGTGGAGGGTTGAACAATTTGACACTTCTTGAATGGACTATTTGGTGGTTTAGTAGGCTTCATCTTGGACCATTTCAGCCTATGGTCTTGGTGAAATAATCCAAGATTTTATTCCTATGATGCCACTTCTAGCAACTTTCTCATGAATAAATAGCATACCTCCACGTTTTGATTTCTTTTGATAGCTACTACTTTGTGCAAGCTTCTGGAACAGACAGTATCAAGTAACATTTTTTCAGGTATGTACTAAGCATAGGCAACCAAACCATTAGAGGATGGGACTGAAGGCATGGACTACTTTTACACAAGTCCAGATGCCTTGAGGAGGGCATATGTCAAGCTATCAGTTGTTTATTTCTGCATCTTATCTTTACCTTCCTCCTTTAAAAGTGTAATAACCTGGAGGGGAAAGTCTGCATCCATTAGAATGCGAGCTGGAAAAGGATCTGCTTTGATGAACTTAATCATGAAACAACCCATATCAGATCTTCCAGCTCGATAGTTGGTGTAAATTCGAGATCAAGTACATCTTCCATGATTACTTAGAGGAAGAAAACTTAAGTTCTCAAAACAAGAATATTATCATTTTTTTTAAACACAAGAGTTAAAATAAGAATGCTGTTACTAGTTATTGCTTTGTTTTAAATTGAGATTATAAATCTATGATGTCATCACTGATCAACTTATTAGATGAGGGGTTAAATGAGTTCAGATTTCAGTGAAAGGCGGTGTTGAGAAAATCTACATTCCAACTATACATTGAAGTTTCTCAGGCTAATAATGCAGAGCTAAATGTAACGATTTCCACCTACTATCTAAAACAAACTGCATTTTGCTGCAGCAATTTTGGTGGTTTTTCATAATGCTCTAAATTTTTAACTCTTTCTAAAGATCGACCTTGTAATCACAAAGAAATCATCAGTTCCATACTATTAAACTCTGATATATTTTGTGTATTATCACATCATTTGGCAAGGTTTCAGTAAACATTAAAAGTTTTTGTACACAAAATATCCCATTTTTTTAATTAAATATTTTTACTAGATTTGTCCATAAATATATGGGGTTAGGGTGTTGACTGTTCATAGTGCAAAGTAATTTTCATGTTAAGATTACAAATACTTTTTTTCATCTGAAAATTTTCAAACTTCATTTGCATAACCTCCTAAATACATATTAAATTTTTTTTCAGTAAATATTTTATATTTTATCTATTTTCTCTACCCTAAGTCTATACAGAGTCACTTGTTTTAACTGACATTGTATACACTATAAAAAAAAAGCACGTAATAAATCTAAATTACCTTTTTTATTTCTAAAACGACTGCAGGTTGCAAAAGTAAACTACAATTGTTTATCCTAAATAGCTTAAATCTCATAAGTTTCTACCCCCTGTTTATACTTAATTTTATTGTTTTATTGCAATCTAAGCCATGTCTAATTAATAATCCTGCCATTCAACTTATCAATCACTCCACAAATGTTTATCTCATTTTACCGTTTTGAATGACATAATGCATGAGCTGCTCACAAACATACCTAGGAAATAAGGAAAACGTTACTTGTAAAACTCAATCCAGTAAGGTACATGAAAGCTAAGCATGAAGTAAGGTATGAAAGAAAACAATATGAAAGCTATATAAAGAAATCTACATACTAAATTACATTAATCAAACTAAACATAAAGCTCCATGGCATAAGTAACGCTATGTGCAGCAAGTTTCTTATGAAGCAACAAAATCCTACCCTCCCTTACCAGTTAACTTGAAAATGCTTGTAAGTGTAGAGGGACTTGAACATTTTTATGGTCTATAGGTATAAAATATATCATATTTCAAGAAAATAAAATATACAACCTTACCTTTTCTGTCAACTTTTGAATTGTATAGAAAATAGCTTCACCAACATTTCCAAAGTTTTTCCCTTCTAACACAGGTGAAAGTTTCATAATAAACTGGGAAGTAAAAATTAATAAAATTAAATAATGAAAAGTAGATAAAAATGCTTTCTACACTCTTACTAAATGGCTTTATTTTGCAATGTTTTGGCCTTAGGCCCACTTCAGGCAAAGAACAAAATACAACTGACTATGGTGGAGAATCTTTGATTGATGAAAAGTAAAAGCATACTATTAGTTTAATGTATTTAAGTAAGAATGTTCTACATGTTATATTCATAAACAAGGTAACTGTAATGGAAAAACATTTGCCTGCACCTTTTTTTTTTTTTCAGTAAGATACAACCATTGCTAATTTATAAATTGTCTATAAAATGTTCTCTATGATATGAACAAGTAAATAACATATTTGTCAATTTAACAAGAATCTGCTCGAGGCCAATCTTGCCATCACCAAGAGAAGTAGCCGCTCTCTATGCAGGTAGCGTGGGCCGCGTTCCTTTTCACTTTTATCCAAATCCCATATCCAACATTTATTTTAGTTTGGAAAAATTTAACAATTTCTGAAAGCAGAATAAGGCATGAAAAATTTTACTGTTTATATATTTTAGCATCATTTGCTTCTGTGATGAATTATTGTTATATAAAAGTTTTAATTTTTTCTTGTAAAGATAGTTATCAAAGCTAATAGTCAAAATTTAAATAAATTTTCTAACCAGGATGTCCTAACTGATTTTTCATACACATTGGCCATAAACTTAATAGTATTTGTAAATATGCTAAAAAAGGAAAGTAAAATTATCTACAAATGGTTAACCATGCAACTTAACCCTTTAAGGACGGGCATCATGATGCTATGCTCCCGCACAGGCTGCAAAAAAAAAAGGAAAAAATAGTCGATTAATTTACAATCTAAGCATTTTTAGACACTAAGAAACATTAAAATAACAAACTTAATTATTCTATAAACTAATAATAAGATTCTAACCAAGTTTTTTAAAAGGTTTTTTGTGCATGATAAATTCTAAAGCAGCTACCTGAACAGAGACCAACCTTGCATTCTGGACACCGTGTTGTTACATAGGTAGTCTTTTTTTTTTTTCTCCCTTAATAGTATTAGAACATATAAAACATCTGCATTGACCTTTTTTTTTTTAGTTCCTGTTGAAGGTACATGGTCAGGATAGTGTCTTTTCATTAAATGTACAGCACTCAGCCTATCAATGTTACCACTCACTGTTCTACTAAGCCTAACACTAGTCAAGGTACCATATTTTTGAAGAAGTTGCCTTATAAACTCCCTAATGAAATCTTTGAATTTCAAATGGCAATCTCCCATTTTGACTAGGTACATATTATAAGCATTTAGCACAACAAGGTGCATCAGATGAAAAAAAAAGCTTTTTGTACCACTTTACAGATTTTCTAACACATTCTATGGTAGCCAATTGCATGTCAGCTTTATCAATAAGCTGCGTATTCTGAGTGTAGTCAGTTACACAATCAGGCTTTTTGACAATTTATTTGTTTTATGATTTACCTTTTCACTGTTAACCATTTGTCCTTTAAGAAATGTGGTAAACATTGTCACATTACATTTGTCATGCCAACGTATAGCCAATAAATTACCACTTTTCTTCCTTTCAGATTAGTCATATTTCAGCTTAGCAAGCTTAGGAACATTCTTCCTGTTTTCTCTTACAGTTTCACAAGTGCCAATATTATGTGAATCCAAATATAAAGATAGACCAGGACTAGATTACCAATTATCAATGTACAACACGTGGCCTTTCCCTTCATATTTCTGTATCAATTTCTTCCCAATGTCACCTGAAGCCCAATGAGAATCTTTTTTAGCAACGTCAATATCAGTACCTGTACAAACAACAAAACCCAAAATAATTCGTTTCACAATCACGGAGAATGTGGATTTTATTCCAAATCTATGACGCTTTAACAGTATGTATTGCTTGAATATCAATCTCCCCTTGAATAACATTAGGGATTCATCAATTAAAATTTTTTGGAATGGGCAGAAAAAAGAAGAGAACTTTTCCTTTAAAATAGTAATCACTTACCTTATCTTCCACAATCTATCACTTTTATCAAGAATCTCATTATTACCAAATTGAATGTACCTAAGTAGTTCAAGGAACCTGTCTCTGCTCATGTATTTAAAAAACAAATCTGTAGCAATCACGACATCTTTTGAACAGTACTCTTTTATTGTTCTTTTTTTTCACATGAATAATTAGTAAAAATGTGCAAAAAGAGAGTATATTTCATTAATTGTTGTCTCACTCCAATGCTGGCTTTTTTGCTTTTTGATGTACATCATAACTGTGTACACCAAATTCATGATACATATTAGTATTGTCTACAATCTTCTTCCCAAGTTCACTGTCGAAACAGGCTAGAAAATATTCAATAACGGGTGTATTCTCTTGAGTAGGAAATGAATCACAAATTCCTGAATTTTCGTTAGATAATGAATAGTCATGAGGCACAAAATCATCCCCATTCTTCCATGTAATATTACCAGTATAACTATTATTTGAACATGCCACAGGCTCACTTTCATTGCTTGAAAATCAGATAATTCTTCATCACTTCATTCATCTATAATTTTATACATTGATTGAGGGCTAAAAAGGCGTTTTTTGGTACGTGTGAATGAGGATGACATAGACGGTTCATCCATGATGAACAAATAACTGAAAGAAAATGTATCTAATTCAAATACAACTTATTGATTTACAGTAAATACAGCCTTCTATAGATAGATATTTCATTTGCTGGCGTGTGATGATGTAGAGGTAGCTGGTTCATTGGATGATATCTAATGGCGAAAATGTGCTTACTCAATCAAATTGTGACTTTTAAATGTATTAACCAATGAAAGCAAGCAAAAGATAGAGAGCAGAGCCATAGTGGTTTTAAAACTGCACCGTCTTTAATAAATAGGAATATGTGTTTATATGCCTCACCCAGCTCTCAAGCAAAATACATAGTGTTTATTTACACACTCGACCTTAAAGGGTTAAGGTCTATAAAGTTCAATGTTCCCAATCCAAATTAACATTACTCCTGCAAGTGAAAAAAGTTACTAGTACTTACTAGTGGTGAAAATGTTAGTGAAAATTTCTAAAACAAATAAACATTTCATGCATCTTTTTTAAATGGTAATGTAGTTGCATTAAATTATTACCAAATTATCAATACGTTTTTTATGACAGGCCCCACGAAAAGTGACATTATATTAAATCATTCTAAAATTGTTAAAATTCTAGCAACAGGAGAAACACTGTTACAAACTTATTTGATAAAATTAAAGAATCATGTATACTGATGATGATATTTACAATATATATGTATAGGAGTAACAGGTTTTCACTCTATGCGTCACCACTAATTCATAGTGTCAAAACTTTTAATCTAATGCCTTTACATGTTTTTAAATTTCTTAAAGAATTTACTATATACAAGTTTAATTTAAAAGCCTGGATCAGAGGACCAAACTAAGAGTGGAATTTCCATGAAAAACATTCATTTAGCCAGTTTTCATTTATAATTACTTTACCTCTGTACTACTGAATGAAGTAAAAGAACTTAGTGCTGATCTAGGTTATTAGAATCATAATGTAATTAGAAAACATATTTCTAAATATGAATTTATCACACTAATGAATTTTGCAGCTAAATATTTCATCAGATTGATGGAACTGTAATGGGTACTAGGTTAGCTCCTGGTTATGTTGTCATGAACAAAACTAGTTCAAAGATTGTCCTCAGAAATTTAAAACTAATTAATTACTATTATGGATGCATTATGTAACCAAGTTTATGAAGTTACGAACATGTTGATAAATTCTTTACTTGAATATATCAAAAAGAGGTTAACATGTTTCTGGTATAATTCTGTAGACACTGATGATTACACAATATCTCAAGTCTATCTTTTCTATACTTTGATAGTTTCATTCTGACCAACTTCAACTGTGAACTGTCAATTGACAATATTGATTGATCTTATGAGCAATTAAAGAATATCAAACATATGGCAAGAGAATAACTATTTACTGAACTCTATTAATCATCTAGTTAACTCTTTAGCACGAGCTCCGTGGGACTGCCCTCATAACCATTTTGTGCTTGTTAGTTTTCATGCTATAACTTTTAAATTAGTAAGCACATGTTAATGAAATTTGGCAGATTATCAGTAAACTTTACAATGCTTTCATACGCAAAATATAAAATTTTTAATTTAGCCTTAAGGTTGGTTAAGCAATGTTTTTGAATAGGCAACATGCAAAGTAATTTTCAAATTTCAAATGCAAAGTCTTTATAATATCCAGATAGTTATCGAACATTTCTTATGAAAAAAACTTTATATTTTATCGGTTATTTTCAGTAATTAATCACTGTACGGGTTCAGTAGATTTAACCAATCTTGTAACCACCATAAAAAATTAGGAAATAAATATAAATCATTCCTCTTTCGTTCTAGAATGACAATAAATTATAACACAAAAATGTTTAGACTAAATAGCTTATATCTCATAACATTATACATTTATATATATTTATTATTTATATTATATTGACCTTTTAGCCATGCCTGGCTAACAATACAGAAGTTACAATGACGTGGCACATGTGCACTCACATCACTGTATCCAATAATATAAAACTGACCTTTAGTCTTTACAAAGTGACCTGTCTTGGCTGTGTTTTAGTAGACTAGTATTTTGTAACATACAGTCACATTTCCATTAATATACATTATATGCATATATATAGATTATTACTATGCACAAATAAGTTCTTAATTTCAGTTATTTTTCTTACAACATAGAACAGTAAATAAGAAGTATAGAAAACAATTACCTGTTCTAGTTATGATCTTTGTACTCGTTTGCTGCTTGCCACAAGTTGCCTTATCAAATTTTGCACGTGGAGGATATGAAATAAAATATTTTTTTTTAGGTTTATATATATTTTTGAATAACTAAAAAATCATAAATTACTATACCAATGCCATAGAATTCCACTATAATTTACCAAGTTTAGTAATTAAGCTGTATTAGGGTTTAAAAAAATATGAAATTTGGAACAGAGCACAACCTACCTCCTTGAAATCTTGGTTCGAAAGAACAAGATGGCATCCTAACACATTAAAATGGCCATGCAATTCACAAGGGGGGCATTCTGAGCTATTGATTAGTTATTCTCATGTCATATATTGAAGTAAGTGTATGTAAAAAATGAAAGAGGTGAGCAGGACCACTGTGTTTGATTCAGTACATGAGTGATATCTCAACAAATAGAAATGATATGAGGTTCTTATTTTATATTCTAGCTTGTGACTATAGGTAATTTCAGTTCCTATTTCATACAAAAATATAAACTATTTTAACATCACAAACCTCTAATTTGAACCAGTGCTGCATTCAACATACCACGTGACACACAAAAATCAATGTTTAAATGTATAATACTAAAATTTGAATTATAATCTACAGTTTGATACCAAACTTATTGACATAAATTTATAAATACAAGTCAACACATGCAATGACATGGCCTTTGATCCATGATCCATCTGGAGAGGGTTAATTGGTTCCTTAAACATGTGAAAATATCCACAATTCAGTTACACAATGTGAAAAGAAAATTTGTGAATCTTTCCATATACAGGAAATAATGAACTAAACATACAAAAAAAATATATGGATATATCCTAATGTGGCATGCTTACAAATTCACAGTAAAGTTACAGAATCTCGTCAGATTCAAGTACATTCTAACTCTGGAACATCAAGTAGTAATATATAAGTTACCTTGCTTTGTTTGTCAGAAAAACTACACATTGGGGGCTAACTGCCAGTTGTCTCTTCATATGAATGAAATAACAGTTTGATAGAAATCAAACTCCACATCAAGCACTGAAAAACACATCTTAGAAAATTAAGTGTACCATTGGCTTGAGAATTAGTGAACCAACTGAACTGAAAACTGACTCACCCTCCCAGATGTCAGCACACCTAGTGTGTGGCAATTGATTCAAGCTCATGGAGAGTTGACACTTTTCACTGTAGAGGGAAAAATATTTTGATGGCCATGGAGAAAAGACGATCTCCTCTGTCAACCATAGTTAATTTTCCATCGATGATAGTCACTTTCCAAATTGAAAGGGTTAAAAGGCTGACACTTATGTTTTTCAATAGGTATGGAAAGTTTGTATGTTACTCTTTCATAAAATTATAGAGAGATCAACTTATAGAAGACGAATTATATAACTTGAAGTTTTATACGTGGTACTGCAAAATTATTACTGAATGTGATTTCTGAAGACAACGATGAGTTAATTTGTTGAGATGTTATGGTTGTTAATTTATTTCTATTAATATCCTTTTCAACAGTTCTTAGTTATAAATGTTCACCATTTGAAAGGTGATTATTTTACAAAACACATCACTGTACATTACATAGCTCAGAAAAGTGAACAGTTTCAGTTCATCTGAATTTTAAAAATTCATCATTCCGAGCTTCAGTACGTGTGTAGATGAATGTAAATGGAAAGTGACCGTGAAATGCAGTAGCATTATCATTTGTTTAAGTCACATGCTATCACCTTTCAGAACTTTCCCATGGATGGTATCACTGGAAGATTTTCTGATCTTGTATCAGTGATATCAGGTAGATAGTTTTAGGAATACCTTGATGCTATGCCATCCCTAAATTGTACTTATGGGATAATCAAGTGATTTGGGTGACAAGTGAACTCTCGGATAGTTAATCCTATTTGTACAAGCATATAATGGTTAGTTCTCTCAGTCTAGAATCAGAACTTGGTCAGACCTTCCTCTGAAAAAGCTCTCAAGAGTTACAAAAAAATAATGCTCTCCTACAGCTTTGGGCACTCATCCTGCCTGTGAGTGAATTAATATTCTCATAAATAAAGTGCAAGTCTTCACACTATTCTACACTGTATTCAGTACTACTATTTTCCTTCAATTCAGCCAGGACAGAAAACCAGTTTAACCCTATGATACAATTTCTTTCACTCCTCTAATTATTTGGTTGCTATTCTCACTTGAATGTTATCAGTGTACCTAAGAACATCACAGAATAAGATATTAAGATGAAATTTTGGTGTTAGGACTTCAAATTTGTCCTTGTAGTCTTTTGTTTTTGTAAAATTGTGCTTTTGCTTTTCTTTTTTGTACTCTTATAGATCATAAACTATGGTAGGAAATGTCATCCTTTCATTGCTGCTAAGAAGAGCCATGTCCTAGATTTCAGTCTAGTCAAAAAGGCAGAAAAAGGAGCTCCAACCTGGAATGCCACAACTGTTGGAAAGGTTCCCTACTGAGCTTTACCCATGGATCATAGAAAGCATAAATGACTGAAGGTTAATTTACAGACTTATATTTCTTAGACTGAATGGGGAGGTCCTTATAGAATACCTCAACTGCTTCATACCAGGAGAGCTGAGCCTCATCCTGGTCAGTCATCTTCGAAAATCCAACAAAGAGGTCAATGAAAGGTAATGTGCTAATTAGAGCTGTCTCACTGACAGGAAGGACACCACATGTTAGAAGATTGTAAAGGGGATCAGTGGGCCAAAAGAGAACTTCTCCACAAAGACAGACATGCTCCTGAAACAGATATGGGTCACAGAGAATGCTGGAACTGAGTTTCCCACAGGAAGTTATCATTCTACCACCTAGAACAATAAACTAAAACATTCAGTTATTGGAATGGACATAAACACATGGAGTGAAATGGCAGTAGCAGTGAGTGAATGAGAGTCCAGGATCAAATGCACATTTGGCAGAACTTCTGAGATCACTAGTTGATGATTATCCAGTAATATGGATTCAACAGAATGACAGAAATTCAGCAAGGTATAGGTTGAAACCATAATCATGGATGTGTCTGTCTGCCACAAATTCACTAGGAAGCCATTCCAGATGTAATGTTTTTGAAGCAACATATTCTTGTTGGCAAGGTGTAGCAGAAATATACTCTGACAATTATGAAAACAACTGAGGAACATCTGAACCACTTCCTTAAATATTTCTTTCATGCCACTAGTTGTAATGGCTGAACTAAGGGTCAAATGGTGAAATGCCTGAAGTTTAACCTGGATGGACCAGAGGTTGAAAAGGAGTCCTTTAGGTAACTTATGTGGATTATTTGTGTCACCTATTACAATTTTCACATATCAACTACAGCACATTGTTTTGCATTAGTTGTAGCTAAGAGATATCACTATTGTGGCTATATCTTCTCTGTGTGAGACTCCATGACTTTTGTTCTGCAATATTAAAACTGTATCTTATAATAATTCCGTAATTTTCTTTACAGGAAGAAAAAATTAATAATATTAAAAAAAAACTACTTTACTTAGTGTTGTATTGCATCTAATAAAGTATTTACATTTTTTTTCATTTCAATGTTTGAAGAAAAACTGCTGTTAGAGAGACAGAAAGAATTTACTACTGAAATTTTTTTTTGCATACTGTGTTATTGATTTTGTAAAATACAATTCTATCTGTCAGTTCTACTTCATACCACCCTGAATAATGAAACTATGATATAAAGGTTACTAACTGGATTTTGCTAAGTATCAAGACTATACTGTTGACTAATTAACTCTTTTCATACAGGGTCAGTCGAGAGACTGTGTGTATCCACAAAGCAACCATAATAATTTCCATACTATAACTAAAATACTATAACAAGAAATTGACAAGCTTTTGGTAAACATTAGAAGTTATTTGTACACAAAAAATCAGATTTCTGAATTAAGTATTTTTACTAAAGATTTATCTGTGAATATATGGAGTCAAGAGTGTTGACTACTCTGAATGCAAAGTGATTTTGATGTTAAGATTAAATATACTTTTTTTCATCTGAAAATTTTAAAATTTCATTTGTGTAACCCCTAAAACCTCCTAAATAAATATCAAAAGTTTTTTAAAGTAAAACTTCATATTGCCTTTTTTTCATATTATTATGAATATAAACATGTATATTAACTTGTGTAAACACTCTGATTTAAATATTTTCAGTTTTTTTTTCTTGATATATTCATAACAACCACCTTGTGTTCTAGTGACTATTGTTGGGACAGATATAACAAAGAAACCTTTAAATTTCGTATTTAAAATCAAAGTACAACTGCTGAAATTTTCAAAGCAAATTAATACTTTGTGCTATCTGGCCAGCTATCTCATTTACTATTGCTAAGGAATTTTCAAGTGAAACTGATTTCCCCCAAAGGTTATGGAGGATTGGTCTGCAGAACAACAGAAAATTCTACAATATATTTATTGCAATGTAATTCTGAGTTCTTCCACTTTGACTGAGTGTGAGAAAGAAAAAAGAAAGAGACTAAGAGGATGTATGGTAAGTATTCATTTCATTCAGTTCTGTTGGGATTAACAAACTTGGAAAGCATATGCTTGATAGCCTCTACTACATGTACACTATTAAACCATCAGGACTGGGTGAGAGAAAATGAAGTGTGCATCCTCTCAACACTCAAAACTTTACACAACAGTAGGCTGTTAAAATTAGATTCCCAATCCTTGGGAATCTATTCACGTGCTATGAATCAGGTTATTCAGTACCCCAACAATCCATCAGCCACAACTATGCTGATATATAGATTAAGGGATAAGCCTCAGACCTAGGGTCGCATTAACTGTGGCACAGTTGTAAATCACTCGGGAAACACATAGCTCATGTTATGCTATCAAATTACATTCCCCACTAGCTATTATGAGCTGCTCATGTGCATGCCTCATGAAAGACATATTATTATTATTATCTTACCTAATTTAACCTTAATTAACTTAAAAAGATCCTATTTTTACATTTTAATTACTTTTATAATAATAAATAAAAAATAAACATGAAAAACAAGAAATAAATAACTTATCCATTCTTCTTTTTTCTTGCTCTCAATTGTCGATTACTGTTAACCCTACTAATGGTAATAATGCACTAAATATTTTTTATTTAATTAAATTATGCACCAAAGAACATAGACTAATAGCATGCAAAAAGTAGAAAATTTCCCCTAACTCTCAAAATTTTTCTGGCTTTCTAACCATGCGACAAGAGCCGTTACAAATTCATCCAAGCGAATCGTTAACATTCCTATGGTAAACAATACTCTTAGGGAGATATTAATCGAAATCTAATATATAGTTTCTTTTCAATAAATATAAAGTTATTTTATTTATATGCTTTATTTGAATATACTATACTTAACAGTAATATTTAATAATAAGGATCAGAAATCATAGGATATTTTTTCCTTGCCTACTGTAATCAATAAACCAAACTAAGCTTACTTCATTCCTTGTCAAAGAAAACATTTCTATAGCTTTCAAACATAAACTTTACACAAAACTATTTTCAGGAATGAAAAAGAACATCTACAGGAACTATAAAATAATTCTCAGAGGTTTGGTTTTTTCTTAAGTATTTCAAACTTCTCATTAGACTTCTCTTTTCATCCCTATAAGTTTCAACTAGTCACTTTCCAATTGAAATAAGCTACTGCTCAAACTACTTTACTTTACATTGATGTAAATAGTTTATAATTTGTTCTATCCAATCATATTTGAATGTTGTGTAAGGTTTCTATTTTAAAGCTGTACTTATGAGTATTTGTTCTGACAACATTTTTATAAAAACAAGTTAACTGCAGATGTTTTTTTTTGTATTCCTCTTAACCCTCTCCACACAGATCACAAGTCAAAGGTCATACCATTGCATCTGTTGACTTGCATTCAAAATTTTATTGAACTACTATTTCATTAATTTATGTCAATAAGTTTGGTATCAGACTGTAGATTATAATTCATATTTTAGTTTTATACATTATTAAATTTCTTAACTAAAAGTAAATATTAAAAAACACACCTAAATATCAATTTTTGTGTATCACACGGTATGTATGTTGAATGCAGCACTGGTTCAAATTAGATATTTATGATGTCAAAATACTAAATAAGTTTATAGTTTAGTATGAATTAGGAACTCAAATTACCAATATTCATAAGCTAGAATATAAAATAACAACCTCTTTTCTTTCTTATTTGCTGAGATATCGCTCATGCACTAAATCAAACATAGTGGCCCTGCTCACCTTTTTTTATTTTTGGAAATGCTCTCTTATATACACTTACTTCTGTCTATAACATGCGACTAACCAATCGAAAGCTCAGAATGTTCTCCTAGTGGCTTTCTCAGCCATTTTCAAGTATTACAATGTCACCTAATTTTTTGATACAAATCTGCAAGTTGGTAAGGATAGTCTTTAGTGTGCTCGAAATTTCATATTTTTAAGACCCAAATACAGCTTAATTACTAAGCTTGATAAATTATAGTGGAATTTTATGGTATCTTGTTTTTTTTGGTTATTTTAAATGTATACATAAAACCTAAAAAAAATTATTTTATTTCATATCCTCCAGGTGTGAAATTATATAAGACTTATCAACCTACAACAAGTAGCAAAAGAAGTACAAAGGTCATAACTAGAAGTGATAATTGTTTGCTTTACTTCTTTATTTTACTGTTCTAGGTTTTAAGATAAATAAGTTTAATAACTTATTAGTAAATAGTAATAATGTATATATGTATATTATGTATAATAATTTAAATGTGACTATTTTAGAAAATACTAGTCCACTAAAACACAGCAAAGACAGGTCACTTTGTAAAGCCTAAAGGTCGATTATATATTATTGGAAATGGTAACATGAGTGCACGTCACTGTAACTTCTGTATTGTTAGCCAGGGAAGGCTGAAAGGTCAATATAATAAAAACAATAAATATATATATAAAAGTATAATGTTACGAGACTTAAGCTATTTAGTCTGAACATTTGTGTTTTCATGTTATAATCTGTAGTCATTCTAGGACAAAAAATGCATAACTTATATTTATTTCCTACTTTTTTGTGGTGATTATGAGATCAGTCAAATCGACCGAACCTGTATAGAGATTGGTTAGTGAAAAATAACAGATAAAAGTTATCATTTTCCTAATCTGAAAATGTATTTCCAAACATACTTACTTCTGCTGACACTTGTAGCTATTTCTCGATCTCAATCTTCCATTGTTCTTTGCAATCTAAACATGGCGTTCGGTTGCTACAGTCTTTTATACCCCATTTGACTGCCCTCTGCAATATCTAATTTGCAAAACTTTACACTGGCCCTCACACACCCTCTATGCAGGTACTGTATATTAGTACTGTATGCAGACAATATAATAACTTTTTCGAGACTTACCCCACCCAGTCACTAACACTGGCTCTTAGTGGGAAGGAAGGGATGGAGAATGTCAGCAGAGGTAAGTATGTTTGGAAATACATTTTCAGATTAGGAAAATGATAACTTCCATAACATACATACCTCCACTGCCACTTATAGCTAGAATCCAACACTGAGATGATAGAGGAGCCAGGGAAGGCTTAGTTCATACACAAATGGGTACCATGACAAGTGGTACCCAAGTGGGGAAACTGCTCTACATCCAGAACAGGTATGCTCTGCACCCAGAACTACTGAAAAGTGAAAAGGGTAGAATAATACACATGTAAGTATGATGGGCCAGCCCCAACCACGCAGCCAAGGTTCCATGACTCGGGGCTGGATTTAAAGGTCATGGCACCCATATCCCACATTGTTGACCAGGGCAGTTGGACTGCAAATATATACATATTTTTGTAATTGGATCCCCACTCACAGCCACAGAATAATGTATTTCAAACTACTGGATTGATCAAAGAAAGAAAGCAACACCAAAGTGGACAATCCTTCTGATCCACCTGTAGAAGTCCAATGCAACATCCCAGGCTCGGATTGATGGGATCATATATGCCACACTCCACCCAAGGTCCAGAACTCATCCAGTCTGGATTAATGAACAGTCATTTTCACTCCCCAACCAAGTGAGTAAGGAAAATTCCACTTACCCATAGAATTATGGAGAGAACATGGAACACTGTTCCACCAAGAGCCAAAAATGGGACACTGCCACGTGCGAATTTACAAGGAGATAGTGGACCCCTGTACAAACAAACTAAGAACTGACAGTGTTCATAAGAGGGTCCAAGCACACCCCCACCTGATAGCTAAGCATCAAATCAGGACCAGTTTTATGAGTAGGCTCCCACATAAGTTGGTCCTACTCTTACCAACATCTGGGAAAACTTCCAGAGAACCAGGTAGGCTGTCACCAACTTCACCATCTTCTCCGAGAGTGGAGAAAACCAAACACTCTGAAGGAAAACCTTCTGTCCACCAGTAGAGTTTGGGGGGGGGGGGCATGTGCATGGTGGAGAGTTCTAAGGAATTGGTTTCCAGAGACAGTGCAACAGGTGAACCATGTTCCCTAAGTTTAAAAAGCAAACTGATCTCGACTGATTCAGCCTGAAGATCAGCAGGGACTGGCAAAATCCCCTTTAGCTTTACTCATGATAGTCCATAAGTAGCAGTCCATTGGATTTGTATTGTGAGATAATACTACCATCCAGAATTGCATCTAGATAGTCTTGTGAAACACTTCATCTCGACAGAGCCCTTTGCAACCATGAACTGATATAAAGATTGCTAGTGTGGAATTTAAAAAATACAAGCACCTGACTGGGCAACACTTGCCACTGAGTGGGATCCAAAAAAAATAAAGAGGAACCCTAGAAGAAAAAACAAAAAATATAAATCAGGTAAGAAAGTTACTCACCTCCTTATTAACCTGATCACTACGGGCTACCAACTTTCTGTGTAGCCAATGCAAGTCTTACTATATTTTGTTCCAACAATAAAACTAGTGGATGAAATTGTTTGAAACTTCATAAAAACTTTCATAAATACATGTAGTTTAAGAAACATATAGCCTGTTACTTTTGATATGTTTAGTTTTTTTACATTATCATCTTTGATACTGTGGAAAATTGCATTAGGAAATGATAATCACAAGATATGATTATGATATTTATATTTGTTCCAGATTTGAACTTCTTACTTTTTATGTTTTAGTATATTGTCTTAAAATATCAAAAAACTTTTTATTGTGCATAAAAAGCAAATTTTGTCTATTTTAAATTTTTAATAATCACATATTCTCCTTATGGTTAAGTAATATAAAAAGACTGAAAATAATATTTTTAAGTAAACCTAAACAATAAACAAGTATTTTTTATTTTTAACTAGGATTTCATGTTTATAAATGTATTTTTATTTCAAGTTTATGCTTCTTTGCAGCCAAACTTTTGGTTATTGTGCTGAAAAACCATAAGGTTAGCAGCGTGAACTTCGTACGTTTGCCGTGAACTCTCTCATCCCTGTTGGGGGTGGCTCTTGTTCAGCCCAGCATGGGCACATTTGAACGTTACAGTAGATATGATAGTAAAAAAGCTTTTCGGTACTTAAATATCATGTCTTTCAAACAAGTTTATTTCAACACATGTCCTTGTATGTTGTTTCACTACACAGACAAAACTAATTGCCACTATTAGTGAATGTATTTAATAGCTTACAGTACAGATGGTTTGAATAACACCACTTGACCATAGTTACATGATACATCCTGTTACAAGAGAT
The DNA here is from genome assembly GCF_000517525.1 of Limulus polyphemus. Classification (NCBI taxonomy): domain Eukaryota; kingdom Metazoa; phylum Arthropoda; class Merostomata; order Xiphosura; family Limulidae; genus Limulus; species Limulus polyphemus. The sequence goes on from NW_013666399.1 coordinate 83,399, forward strand.
TACCAAATGATACAGACAACATAAATTACAAAGTAAATTACTTCACAGCACTTAAAAGATTAGTCCAAGTCACATTGCTCTCATTATAGGCAAAATTTAAATTGGAAATTGAAACTTAAGCTCTTCAGTGTATTGACACCCCAACTATGAGAATGTCACAGCTTCCCCTGTATAAATGAGACAAATGTGTTTAGTCTGTTTCACAACCAACATATTGGCTTTATTGTTATCATTTGTACATCGAGTTTTAACACATATACAAAAGACTCTTACAAGAATAAAAACTTCATTTACCAAGAGAACCCATGCATGGCAATTTGCAAGTCTTCACTAAAATCATTGCTGAAATCGTGAAATTGGAGCACTTTAAATTTCATCCTAGGTAAGAGGTACTTTTTATGCATAATAGTTACATATATTCAAAGATTTTATGTTGCTGAAGATGAATAATTAAACAAGATACTTTTATTGAAATTAGTTTACACACACATATATCACCATCATACATGGAGTGATATTTTTCAGTAAGGTAATATCAGAAGTACTTACAATTTTATGTATAAACTGTTTGTATCTATTAGTTCTTCCTGCTCTTTACACAGAATAATTTCTTGTATTTATTTTGTTTCCTGGATATCAAGAATAAAGAGATAGATTGAAGTATCTGTCAACACCTATTTGGATGTCTCAGAAAGTAAGATGTATGCTTTTGTTTGTATAACATGTAATCAATAAAGTTCTACTGGAGTGACATCTTTTAGTAACGTAATGTCAGAAGTATTCACAATTTTATATATCAGTTCTACCTGCTTCTTACACAGAATAATAGTTTCTTGCATTTATTTTTAGTTTCCTGGATATCAAAAAAACAGAGGTAGACTGAAGTATCTCTCAACACCCATTTGGATATCATATAAAAGATGTATGTTTTTTTTATATAACACGTAATTAGTAAATTTCCATGGTGTTTATCTTACTTTTGATGATAAACATGTAAATCAGATTCATTAGATGTACATCATATATTCGAATTAGTTTTTACTATATTTTGTGATTTTGCTTATGTCCATACACATACAAACAAAATGTACATTTGTTAAATGTATTGTTAAAGTCAAAGCTAAATAATTCAAATGTACATGTGTCATGTTTTCATTATGTCAACTGAATATTAATTTTATTAGATGGAATATATTTCTGTGCTTAGGAAAGAGAAAAATCTTTCTTTAAATGAAGAGCTGAAATTGTTTTTTTGCTTCTTCCTCTGAAGAAGAGTCTCTTTCTGGATTGGAAGAAGAAGCCACAACAAATAAAAATGGAAAGAAGCAAGAACCAGCATTGCTGGAATCACTTTTGTTTGAGGAGTCTGACTTACTTTCAAGAGAACACTCTTCTCATGACCACCAACAATCTGAGGCTACTGATCTTCCCATGACTAGCACTACATCAACTTTCAAAACGGCCAGAGGCAAGAAGACATAAGAAAAGCCCCTGGCCTGTAGTGCAGAACGGAAATGGGAAGTTCTTAAAGATGAGCAGCCCAGATTTGTGGGGGACTTCATCCGAGGATAGCCTGTTTCCTGTCAAGCAAGTAGGTGTTAGGCTCCTCTTGATTTTTTTCAACTTTTTTTTTCTCTCAGCATTGTTATTGAGATTGCTGTAGAAACAAACACATTTGCACAGCAGTAAGGTGAACACCTAAACAATGATGTCAGGAATAAAAGGAAACTGATGAAATTTAGTGATGTTACTCCTGAAGAAATTTTAGCTGTAACTATTTCTATGGGCATAACTCACTATCTATTATGGATTACTGGTCTACCACTCCTTCACTTCATCTTCACTGGTTTTCTTCAATATTTTCTAGAGAAAAATTCCTAATTATTACGAGCTTCTTTCATTTCAGTGACAATACTAATAATCTACCTAAAACTGATGCTAAGCATGATAAACTCTACAAAGTCAGACCTGTGCTTGATCATCAACTAACAGCTTTTCCAGCTCACTATAACCCTTCTAGGGAACTTTCTAATGAGAAACAAATATTGGGAACAAAAGGCAGAATTTCTTTTAAGCAATATCTACCTAATAAGCCTATCAAGTGGGGAATCAAGCTTTGGGTTCTGGCAGAAGCCGTGACTGGATACTGTTTAGATTTTATAATATGCTCTGGTAAAGAGGGATATGTATCTTCCAAGGGCTTAGCTAGCACAGTTGTAATGACTCTGTTGGAAAAGTATCTTAGAAGGGGACACTCGCTTTTTACTGATAACTTTTATAGTTCCCCAACCACTTGGTACTTATGCTTGTGACACTGGTAGGAAGAACAGGGCCCACTTCCTAGACATGTTTCCAGGTAAGTTAAAAATTAATTTTCCAATATAACAATTAATATAAATAGATATATGATAGAGCATGATTTAAGCTACTATACAAAAATAATAAAAGTCACATACATCCCATGCAGTTTTTTCCAGAAGCAAATTTTCTAATGCTTATAAAAAAAAAAGTACTACTGACCACTGCTACCATTGACCACAGATAGTAACTGCCATCTCTACATAAAATGGCAGTTACTATAATAACTACCATACATGTTCATATTGTAAAATCCATAGGACAGTTTTTGTCACGTACTTTGCTTATGATTTATTCCTATGATTTGTTAAACATGAAATACAGCGATTGAAATAACAGGGTACGTAAATTGACTCCTTTAACTAGGATTGGCTAAAAGTTTTACAACTGAGGTTTAGCATGCTCAGATGCTGTTTTATAAAGAAAACAGGCTAGAAAGAGTTTTAAATACCAATCATAGATGGCAGAACCAGCACTAAAGTGAAAGGAAATTTTTTTTCCCTTAGTCTCTAACATATTTTTGTTAAATAATGAAATTTAGTACAAGTAATTGAATGTTATGTTACTATTTACAAAAATAAAATCTGTAAATCAATAAAAGATAAGCTCTCTATAATTTTTTCAATTCACAAATGCTATTTTGTTCTCAGGATAACACAAAATGGCTCTGGTAGGTAGGTGGTTAAAATTTGGCAGAGGTAGTCAACACAGCCACAGGGGGGAGAGAAATCCCATGGAAAAGGAAACTAACAGATCATAAAGGTAATGAGATAGGAAAGTGTTGGGAGAAGTCCACATACCAGCCCGCAAAATATCCACCAGAGAACAGTTCAGATGAGCAGCCAATGGCATTGATAGATGCCAAATTTGGTGAGAAATGACATGGAGCATATTTCGATCTTCGACAGATAACCCCCGAACAAGCTATATGAATCAACTTCCAAAGCCCCCTGGTTAATGTAATTGGTGATAAATATAGGAATACCGCATGATCCAAATGAATAAAAATCTGGTTCCAAGGGTCCCTGAATGGTTCCGTATGAGCCACATAACATCTAAGTGCTCTGACTGGACACAACAAACGATCCGGATGATACAACGAACAAGAGGCCATAGGTTAAAAAGAGATGATGTGATAATGCATGTAAAACAACTCTAAAGTTCCAATTAGGTAATTGAAAAGGTCATTCGGGTCAAAGAATATGAAAAGATCGTAAGAGATGAGATAGCACAGGAGAGTCAAAAACCTTCCTATATGTAAAATATTGAAAGGTAGCAGCTAAGGATGCTTTATATAATGCAATGGTACAAGAAGCAAAACCTCTCTCAAAAATAAGATACTATAGAGACTGTTAGATGAAGTGGGTTGAAGGCTCTCCGAAGACACCACTGATAACATGCAGTCCATTTCCAATGATAGATTGCCATAGTAGGTCGACAAAGGGATTTAGTCACATAAACGTAAACTTTAGAAGTTAAATCCCTAAGTCAAGCAATGGATCACATAACTTCCATGCATCAAGCTTGAGCCACTGAAAGTCTGAGTGTTTAATGTTGGACTGTGGTTGTTTCAAGAAGGATGGGTGAAGAGGTATTGGTGGACATTCTTGGAGCAACTGAAGAAGAGGAAACCATGTCTGAGCAGGCCAAAATGGTACTATCAAGAGAACCCGACATGGGGTGGAATGAATCATAGACAAGACTCTGGGTAAGAAATGAATAGGAGGAAAGGTATACAAATGTATTCCAACCTAGTCTTGACTAAAGGCATCTATTGCCAGAGCTCGTGGATGCAGAACTGGAGACCAGTACAACTGCAGATGAGCATTCCAATGGGTTGCAAAGGCATGATCCTTGGACATATGAACCGAGAACAAATCCCTTGAAAGACCTACTGATGTAACATCCATTCTGTTGGAAGAATCCAATGGGGTCGAGAAAGATGATCTGCTATCAACTTCATAAACCCTGGCACATGACAGGCCAAAAGATGGATGTCATGGGAAGTCGCCCAATAAAGAAGATCCAAAGCCCGAAAACAAAGATCTCGAGAATGAGTACCTCCCTGACGAGAAAGATGTGATACCACAGTGGAGTTGTCCGAATGGATCATGACAATTTTGCTGTGCAAGAGAGGAAGACCTTTAATCATCACTTGATGTACCTCTAGAAGTTTGAGAATGTTGATATGCAGGGTAGAATCAGAGTCTGTCCAAATATCCTGGAATTCCTGCCCCTGAAGAAAAGCAGCCCATCCATGAAGAGATGAATTTTCGGACTAGGAGGTGGTATCTGGACCCTTATAGTCGTGTTGTTCCTGTTGTGTCACCACTTGAGATCTGCAAAATTGTTCTCAAGCAAAGAGACTGTTTGACCAAAAGATCAATATGCATGAGCCACTGTTCTCGAAGTGACCACTGAAGGGATCTCATATGGGCCTTAACCAATAGCACGAGGGACTCTAGGAAAGCCCAAATCCCCAAAACAGACAGAACCATCTGTGCATTGGGAGAAGGTGATGTAAGTAAATGCCTGACAATCCATTCCATATTGTGAAGTTTGAGGGGAGGTAAATGAGCTAGACTCAAATGCGTGTTGAAAACCCCCCCGAGATGGACCAGGTATTGAGTTGGTGAGAGAATGAATTTTTTCCAACCTGATAATGAAGCCCACTCTACTGGCTCCAGAAAGGAGAATCTAGGTATGTGATGGGTTGGTGTCAAAAGAAGCCAAATGTCCACATAGTGACGTGTGCACAGACCCAGAAAAAAAAGAGATGCTGCACAAAGGCCCATACTACTCAGCAGAAAACATATGGTGCTGAAGCAAGTCCAAACGAAAGAGCTAGGAACTGCAACACCTGGTCCTCATGCATAAAACGTAGAAATCAACGAGAAGATTCTGCTATGGGGATGTGAAGGTCTGTAACATCAAACTTGGTCATCCAAAAAACTGGTGTGAAGTGCCATCAAAGTTGAAGAAAAGATTCCATGGTGAAATGATGAGGCTGTAGGAAGTGATTGAGTCAAGACAGATCAATGATAGGATGCCAATCTGCAGTTTTCTTGGGCACCAGAAATAGATGAAAATAGAATTCTGGATGAATGGGATTGACCTTCTCGATGACTCATTTGTTGAACAACTCCTGAATGGCCCAGGAACAAAGATCTGCACGTTCGAGGTCTGAAGGAGGAGAAAAGACATCCAGATGGGAGGAAAATGGAGGGGGAGAAGTAAAATGAATCTCGACCACCAAATCCAGCACTCTGAGAACCCAAGAATTGATGGTAAATGAATGCCAAATGTAGTGAAAGTGATGGAACGATACTACCACAGGACCTGGTGAAGTTGAGTAGTCACTGATGCCGCTGACACTGTTCTGATCTGTCCAAAGATCCCTGAGACGATGGATGGAACTGATTCTGTGAACAAGATGTGATTGGTCAATCCTCCAGAATTACCAGTTGGAGTAGAAGAGAGACAAGCAGCCAACAATGATAAAGAAGACCCTAAATGTGCCATATAAATTTGAGCTTCTAAAGTTTACGGGACTCCGACAAACAAGTAAGGCTGAAGAAAGGGCACCTCCCATAAATCATGAAGAGCAGTGGATGGCAAACGAATAGTCTTCAACAAGGCATCTTGATTCAATAATTCCAAGCAACAGACCAACCATGACACCAAGGCAAGGACAAATGAGCCATAGTGGTAACCAGAAAGGGTCCCAGTTCATCATAACATTGATGAGGAGAGTGTTGATATGCTTCAGACAAAAGGTGAAGAGAAGTAGTGCAATACAGTAATAATACTCAAAGGAATTTGCAAAAATTGAGATCTGCTAAGAGTGGTAACAGGTTCTAACCTGGAACCCCATAGATCCAATGGTTGAGTGTCCAAATATACTTCATCCTGATGAATGATAAGCTAGGGCATGTTGTTCTGATAAAGGAGGGGGGGGGGGCAAGGCAAAGCAATACCCTATCGTAATTGTGTTACAAAGTTCCCTGCATGCATGGCAATATCAGGGAAAGAAGGAAGAACTAAGTAATCCCTCCAAGATCTATATGACAACAAGGCAGGGGTAGACTCAAAAGCAATGGGGTTAATCCCCAAAACTTCACAAACTCACATAACTAACTGCAGAAAAGGGGCAGAAGGTGGCTGATCAGATAACACTCAGTAGAGGCAGCCCTAGTGAAAGAAGGAGCAGGAAACAGTGTCTAAATTCTCCCCAGTATATAAAGTCAACTCTGAACCCCCTGGGGAGACATCCCCACGCTGCATGAAGGACTTCATCTTGCCTCGAATCAGGTCACAGATAGCTTCCACCAAGATTGAAGCCTCCTCGACTGCTGACTACCACCAGACAACAAAGGAGGAATGGATGGGTCTGGGTAGCCTCCATGTTAGAAGCCATTACACAGGAATGGCTTCTCTTAAAAAAATTTTTTTTTTAACCACAGAAGAAAACCAAGTAAAAATTAGCAATGGAGAAAAGAACAAAAAGAATACCAGACTACTTTCAAAATTTTAGTAATGAAAGTGTGAACCAGAAAACGTGACTCGTAGCACTTGCACTTTGTTGAAAAAGTGATTATATTGTCTGCATACAGTGCTTATATACAGTACCTACCCGCATAGAGAGCGTGTAAGGGCCGATGTAAAGTTTTGCAACTTATATATTGCCGAAGGCAGTCAAGTGGGGTATAAAAGACTGGAGCAAGCAAATACAATGTTGAGATGGCATAGAAAAACGGAAGATGTAGATCGAGAAATAGCTATACGTGGCAGTGGACATATGTATGTTTTAGAATATAAAGTTTTTTTAAAGAAACATTTGATAACTATCTGGACATTATAAAGATTTCACATGTGAAATTTCAAAATTTTGTGATGCATAAAAGTATTTTTAATCTTAAAATGAAAATTATTTTGAATGTTGGATAGGTAACATGCAAAATGAAAAAAAAACATGAGAAAAACATTACTTAAACCTTAAGATTTAATAAAAACATCCAATATTTTGCATATGAAAGCCTCGTCATATTTACTGATAATCTGCCAAATTTTGTGAACATACTATTACTAATTTAAACATGAAAGCGATAACAATCATAAAATGGTTACGAGACCGGTCCCCGTGCTGAAAGAGTTAATTTGTCTGCCGTGGCTCAAAATCAGAGGTGTAAGAAAAAGCATATGAAATCTATATTTTGTTTCCCACAAGTCACTGCCCAATAAGCTTTTTTGTTCAATATCAGAAATACTATTAATATATGCAGCATAATACTTTAAAAGTTAGTTTAATCAAAAGCTAAGAAAATATTGCAAAACCAATTGGCCTAAAAACTGTTATAAAAACAAGTTAACTGCAGATGTTTTTTTTCCCACATTCCTCTTAATCTGTCCATGGTGTGACATCATAAAAGGTGTGAATGTAAAACTGGAAAGAAAACCCCAAACACAGAAGGAAAATCCTACAAGAAATAAGACACTGATAACTATATTCTTAAAGCTGATAGTTCTTTGGAAAATATAAATCTATACTTTAGGACATGCAGAAAAATTCCAATGTTAAATATGTTCTGGCAGGCAACAGTCCACAGACGTACCCAAAAATGAAATTTGGAACACTTTAAAATTTTTCTTTGCAAATTACACTAAATAAATTTTGCAAAATGACAAATTATGTTTGAGTTAAGAGCTGTTGAAATGGTTATAATTATTACCAATACTTCAACTTTGAAATATTACATGCAAGTGTGCACTTGGCACCAGAAATGTGGTTGAAGGTCATGATAAGGTTAAATAAAAATATGATGGTACCTGATGTTTTTGGTAATGCCAGTGAAGAATACTTTCAACTGAATCAATCTGAAATATTCACAAGCTGATAAAATTATCCAAGAATAGTGAAATCCACTGACAACAGTTTATGTGTCAGACCAAATTAAAAGCTGGAGTAACCAGTTTTTGTTGGTCTTTTATGCTACATATCATGAAAATAAAATATAAACATACAGTTTCACTCACTAGTTTCTAAACATTTCTTTTTGAAATAAGTCACAGTTAAAACACACAGTAAGTGGAATGCAAGCAATGTTAATTTGAAGCTGTTTCCAGTTGCACTAATCTTGTCTTGTATTAAGATGCTTGTGTGTTAGTGGATTCTCATGATCAGAGCGAAATATTGCTGCCTGTGTATATATGTTATATGTGTAGGAACTTTCACCTGCAATTCTACCCCTTTCTTTCCTATTGGAATTAGGCTGTTTCTTTATCAACCAGATAATGGAAAAAAACATATATATGTGATGGGTAGCCATGTTAGCTGAGGTTGTCACCAGACAATGACCTTATTGAAAGAAAAGCAACATACTGTATATGGCCAATAGAAATGTCTTCAAGGCCAAAACATTTACAGGTGCTTGGGAAGCATTTACTACAAGCAACATACATGTGTATACCTATGTTTGTGGAAAGAGCACTTGACTGAGTAATAGTTTTGACACTGTGTCTAAATGTACTTTTGGACCAAACCGTAGATTTAACTGGACATTTGTATTACAACAGTCAAACCTATTCTTCCCAATTATTTTCTGTAGTGGCTTTAGCTATTTAACTATTTCTGTACAAGCTCATTTTATTTTATCAGCATTGTAACCATCATGTAAACATGACACTATAAATAATTGAATATATTAATGTACCTTCATGAAACTTGGCAAGCTTTTAGTAAACATTACAAGTTTATTGTACTGTTTATTTAATAAAGTACCTTACTAAAGGTTTGTCTGTGAATTTATAGACTACTTAGTCATTCTGAGTAAAAATTGATATTCATGCAAAGAATATAAAACTTATTTTTATCTTAACAGTTTTCACATTTCATTTGTATACACTTTAGATCTTACTAAAGAAACATCAAAAGGTCTTTGTTTGGTAATATTTTATATTTTATCTTGTTTTCTTTGCTCTAACACTAACTTCAGTGAAATCATCAATGTATAGTAAAATCAAAAGTTGAAAAATATGAAATAAAATAAATAGCATTTGTTTGTCTATAAAGATTACAGATTGTAACAGACAATCCTTAATTATTTATCTTAATAGCTTAAGCATCTAACTGTTTTCACCTGCTTTTTTTAATTTTATGGTTTTATTGCTGTACCTTGGACCCATTGCTGGATGTGAAAAATAACAACTCACAGCAGAACCCATTAGCTGTTTCCCACAGAACTAATGTAAACACACACACAATCAAATAACATAGTTATGCACATACTGTAAGCTCACCTTCCCCATCTGCTGAGCTCATGAAATTTTAAACATGTTGTTTCTTAAGTTTTGGTATTTAACTAAAGAAGTTTCTAATTTTAACAATGAAGTTACTTTTGTTAAAAATACATAAAAATATATAGAAATGCATATTAAAACTATGTTTAGTACTCACACACACTTGAGTGAAGTCATTCACTAACCCTCTTTGTTCCTCACAAATTTGGATATCAAGAAAGTAATTCATGTAGCTTTCAAATATGTATTTTAGAACACAAAAATATACGAGTCACTACATCAGAATATTTTCTAAATAACCTATGAAAAGGTTAAAAAAATCCTTAGTTACTTAGAGCACCAGAACAGTATCACCTACAAACAATGAATTCTGTTGACTATGGTTTGTTTGTAATTATGCACAAAGCTACACAAGGGCTATCTGTGCTCTGCCCACCACGGGTATCGAAACCCGGTTTCTAGCGTTGTAAGTCTGCAGACATACCGCTGTGCCACTGGGGGGCCTGTTGACTATGGTTTTATTGCACAAAAATGAAAGGAAATGTTGTAAGATTTATGCAGAGGAGAACCTACTTTTTCTATTACTTACAAACATGTTCATTGGCTATGTAAAGTTGACTGGCAATCAATCTAAAAAGTCAGAGAAAGATTGGAGGGGCTTACCTGGTGGGTTTGGCAACTTTACTGATATCCCAACAAATCATCAAGGTAGGAGGTTCATGCTTTATATTCTTACTTGTAACTATGTATTCACATTTTACATTCTTATTTGTAACTAGTTAGTCTGTTTTTCTAATTGGTTGGAAATTGTAGAAACCATAAACTGAAGTTGAAAATTTTTTAAACATTAATTTTTTAAATTAAGAAGTTAAACTGAAATAATATAAGAAATTGAGCTATAAACTACACTTTTATGTCAAGTTTATTAATATACATTGATGGTAAAACTGTTTAATTAACTTTAAATGTAATTTTGTAAAAGGTCCTGCATGACAGGTGCAAAATAACCTTTAGCATAGGGGCCTGAGAAAAGATCAAATTCTTGACTTTTCAAACTATATTTTCTTCCATCTCCACTTAACAAAAATTACAATAAGATTCATTCTTCCACTTTACAACCCTATCTCACAATGGAAGATTATATTCTTATAGTTTCTGTAAAATGGGAATCTACCAAGCAGTCCCCAAGACACTCTACAATTTCACACAAGTCATATTATAAAACGTTCATGATACATACTTCAAAACAGCAATAAAAAGAAACCTTTTAAGTGAGTATGTGATGTGTTTGGGTTATGTAGTTGGGTACCCTTAGTAGAGCAAATACCTGGGAAAACTCACTGAACAATAAACATCTGTATTCATGTGACAGGTGTACATCATGAGTACTGTATCATGACTTAAATACAAGGTTGGCTTTATTTTTGTTTAAATGTTTGATTCTACAGAGAAATTTCATCACTGAATCTATTCTTTAAATATGATTATCATTATTAGCACTTATTAGGATGAAAAAATATCAACCTTAATTTAATTGAACCTTATTTGCATGTAAGTTATCTAAATACATTTAAACTTGGTTATAGCTTATTAATGTTAAAGTCTAAATGTTGGTTGCCAAATTTTGACACTACTTTTACTGTTAATACTGTACTACAATTTTAGGCCTGTATTAAACAATTTATCTGCAAATGAAACTGATAATTTAACTATCTAAATATTTTGCTTTTAAAGTAGTTTCAGTATTGTGATATAAAAGCATATGATCTCTAGCAAAAATAAATGTTTTGAAATCTATAACTTACCTCCACCGATTCAGAGGGAAATTCTTCATGATCTCCATTATATAGACGACAAATGAATACATAACCAAATAACAAGTTTAATAAGTCATATTTCACACAGTCTGAAGGTTTTCTCTGAAAAACATAGAAAGAAATGCCAGTTATCTTATTATATTGATGATTTGAGTTAAATAGCAGTTTGGAAGTTAAATCAAAGTAGACATGATTTGTTTAATCTTAAGCATATGGACCCTATCAGTTATTTAAAAATATTTTCTTGAAACTATTTTTCAGGAAAATTCTTGAATCCCAAATAACATACAAGGTACACAAAAATGACAAAACAGAAATACTATGAATACTGCTATTAATTCCACTAATTACTGCTGAGGTTTCTTGTATGTTTTATACAACAAATGTGTGATTTGACTACTTTTTTGGTCTTAACTTTACAACAGGTGTTGTAACATGCAAAAACATAAGATCATTTAATATGATAGAATTTGCAGACCCCAGTAAGAGTGAATAGTATATAAAAAAAGTCAGCAATCTGTCGGTTAATACAATACAAATTATTTCCATTCATACTGTACATGCCAAGGAAGTTGTGATAAGTTTTTAAACAAGTATATTAATAGAAATGAAAAATAAAAAATGAAGCAATCAAAAATCATGAACCTAGAGAAAAACAAGTTTGTTTTATTTTACATATACAACATGAACTGGTAGGTGATGATTTAACTTTTAGTTCTTTAAAAGAAAATAATAAACACAGCTAATCACACAGATTTATTAAATTCAGTATATCAAAATAAAGTGTTGTGGCATGGACTCTTATAAACTGAGTAGCTCAAATAAATGTGTAAAAATGATCCTGCTACATTTAATAATGTAAGTTTGCAACTTTAGTACAGTAAATGTTACACATGAAATTCATGTAATTTCATCAATATGGTTATGATTGTAGATGATAGCAACCAATATGTGAACCATACATATGAAAAATCACCAAATGGCAATTAATGATACTGAAAAATGTTAAAGCTGATAAAACTCAATACTGTACAGAGCAGCACTGATCAGCACTATATCATCAACAGTATGAACAGAATAGTTAAAAGTATATTTAAGTTTCACTAAAACAACCTTCTCAAATAAAAATTTCTCTAATTCATACTTTATTTTTACCGATGAATTAAAACTTTAATAATGGGACATATATCTATATATTTGCAAATTACTCCACCTGTTAGATAGAATTCTGTTTAAGTAACAGTTTCGATGAAAGTTTCACATACAATATCTAACATGAAAACTTAGGCTCACAATAAGAAATAAACTGATTCCATGATTAGCTTAGTTTGTCAACCCAGCAAGGCTAATTGTAAAGCATGCCATCCTTTGGAGCTACGTTTGTCAACCCACTGAGGCTGGTTGTAATGTGTGCTATCCTTTGGAGCTAAGTTTGTCAACCCACTGAGGCTGGCTGCAAGGCAGGCCATCCTATGTATCTAAATTTGTCTACTCAGTGAGGCTGGCTGCAAGGCAGGCCATCCTAAGAAGCTAAATTTGTCTACTCAGTGAGGCTGGCTGCAAGGCAAGCCATCCTATGAAGCTAAATTTGTCAACTAAGTGAGGCTGGCTGAAAGACAGGCCATCCTATGGAGATAAAATTAATTCAATTACCTAAATTGTGAATAAAATGTTAGTAGAGCTTTGCCAATTTTTGTGAAGTTTTACATCAAGAATTACTCAAAACTAAAATATATTTTAAAACTTCTTTCCGAACAGCTTTATAGATTCTACCATCAATAAAACTGCATTTATACCTATGATGACCCAAATCTACAAGTAATAACATTTCTAACACATATAGGATCATACTCACAAATCATAAAGAAGAAATTAAACACCATAATAAACATAGTCTATCAACAAGTTCACTTTCAAAGTGTTCAGACCCCTATTAAGATTATATTTTCTCATTTTGTACTATCCTCTACATGCAAACTTTTTCAGAAATGCATGCCCCAAACTTTCATCCTCCCTCTGTTGGAATCCAATGTTCCAACACGTCTCTCATGTAAATCATCATGCGTCACATCTCCACCAATAGGAGAGCACTACTATCACGTGACACATGTGACTCCCTCTATGCACCACTACCGAACTAACACCGCAAAGTTTGGCAGAAGATGCAAGCACCATAAGATTGTAGGGAGGATGGGTGTAAAGTTTGAGAGGAGGGAAGTACCTATCGGAAATACATTTTCATTTAGGAAAATTATAACTTCTGATAAGGTACTCTCCCTATGCTTGAATCCCACACTGAAATGGAGGAAGAACCAGTGTGAGGAAAGCACAGAGAACTGGCGTATCCCTCCGGAAGCATCCGGAGGACACTTCCAAGATTAGAAGAACAGATCAGATGATCTGAAGAGGGGTACCACACCACATCTGAGCCAGGTAGCTCTTTGCCAGGAACATCAACATGATCAGGAGGACCAGACATGGCAGAACATTAAAGGGAGCACATCCATGTGGGAGAGGATAGTTTAGTAATGTGATCTTAAACAGAAACCAGAATCACTCAATCCCACTATGTAAAGTGAGCAAGTGAGGATGTGTTGCATGGTGTAGAGTAGTGAGGGTGCAGCGGACAATACTCAGTAAGTCAACTACCTCCAAAACCTCACTTGCTGGGCACCAACATCCTCAAGGATAGGATGAGGACCGTGTCATCTTCACCTGAAGTCCTAAAGTCAAGAGGGAACCTAACATTCAACTTCAGGAACTCGCAGGGTTGCCTAATGCCAGGGATCTGGGAATATGTCATTTGGAATCCGAGGGAAGTTCATTGCATGCACTCAACCCTGCAACTGTGAAACCAGCCCAAAACGACCCCAGGTCAGTAACAACCTCGTCATTCAACGAGGGAAAACCTAGGACAGAAGCAGAAACAGGCCACATACACCTTCCATGACCCCCCACCCCCCATCACAGAATACAAGTCGAGAGGGGAAGATGGACAACCCAAAACCTGTGTGAGGACTTATGTGGTTGGTTCATTCAATCTCCAAAATCTTACTCGCTGGGTACTGACATTCATATGAAGGTAGGAGGAGGGCACACAATCAGAGGGGTGAACTGCATTTGGGCATCTCTGCTCCAGAAAATAGTTTCTCATCTGAAGGATCTTGTAACTCCCTCTACACCGGCAGAACACCATCACTCTACTCTGAGCTTATGGTTATACCCATCTTTGTGTAACCCATCCAGCAGGTTGCCTCCATGGTCAACCATCCCAGCAACTTGGAACTGGTAAGGACTCCTGTACTCTACTGGAAGGGGATAAAAGTGCAGTGGATAGTCCTGACTGCAACACCCAAGACAGTGCAATGGGTGATCACAAAATTCTATTTTGAAAAGCAGACCACACAGATTTATTCAATCTAGGCATAGCAGGGATGGGCTGCAATCCTCTTCTGCCTTACCCATGCTGTCCATGGGTGGTATGGTCCACAATGGGCATATTATGATGCAATTATCATGAGGAATTTACACTCTAGTGATCTTGTGAAACACCTCATCTCAAGGGTGAGTGTACAAAGCCATTAAAATGTATAAGAATCAACATGGCTTACAGTACAGGTTTGATAGCAATATGTCTGCAAATGGTTATAGCCATCTAAGTGGAACTCATTCTGAGTACAGATAGAATACCTAGTCAGGCACCACTCGCCACAAAGTGGGATCCAAATTGAAGGTGGAGCAGGGGCACCTAAAAGGAAAAAAAGCATTAGTGAGGATTTACCTCCTGTCACAGCCATGCTGAAGTCTGTAGAATAGCCTCAGGCAGCAGGCGATACCCCAATGAAGCAGAAACAGCAATGTGGTGTAGGTAGTGGGAGATGAACATGTGTGGGGTAGTCCACATGACCGATCTTAGAATCTCTTCCAATGATCAACGAAGACAAGAGGCAAGGGAGGAGGTAAGGTGATGGATTTGATGTGAGGAAATGTGAAAAGAAATCATGCTGGAAAGAAGACAAGGAGGAATAGGCCAACAGGATCAAATATCAAACCCAATTGGTCAGGGTAACTCGGGAAAAGGAAGGAAGCCATGTGAGCAATATAACAATGGATGGCATGGACAGGACAGAGGAGTCTATCTAGATCAGGACAACGATAGAGGTAAGATATAGAGGATAGGCAGATAGGAGAAAAGAAGGACTGACCTTCTTGAGCCACAGAGTTCTTGGAAGGAAAGCATGATCCTGATAAAGGATAAGGAAGGAGGAGTGGTACAAGGTCTTGATAACATTGAGTGCAAAAATATCCAACTTACGATGCCCACAGGCCAGGAGGAGGAGAAAATATGCCTTCAAAGACAGGTGAAACAGGGAACACATAGACAGGGGATTGAACAGAGGTAAAGTAAGGGCATGAAGGATCATGTTAATGTACCAGTCCAGGAGCGACAGACGCCTCAGTGACGGATGGAGCCAGAAGGAATGGATCAACATGGAAAGGACAGGGGAAGAAAAGACCCCGCAGAAGCAGGAAAAATTGAATGTATGGGATAATGCTACCCAAAACCCTGAAATCAAAAAGGCTGAAGAACCCCTTTCAGAGAGCCACATGAGAAACTTGGAGATACAGGCAACTATTGAGATAAACACTCCATTTGTGTTGTTAGATGGCCAAAGAAGGGCAAATGAAACACACTAAATGTGAGGCTACTCTGTGAGAGTAACCAGAACTCCTTGCCATGGACCTGACAAAAGCCAGGCATGAAGATAGACGATGAATAGCATGGGATGGAGCACTGGTGACTGGAGTGGATAAAACAGGTCAGGATGGAAAGGAAGAGGAAGGGGATGGACCACCTGAGGAAACCAAGAGTGAGAAGGCCAGTAAGGAGCAATCAGAAGGACCATGCATGGAGTGACATGGATGAGGGAGACCACCTGATGAAGTAAATGGATGGGAGGGTAAACATAAAGGAACAGATGAGACCAATCCTGGTTGAAAGCATCAACAGCCAAGGCTCAAAGATGGAGGACAGGGGACCAAAACTGAGGTCATTTGTGATTGAGGGTGGTTGCAAAGGCATCAATATCAGGTGCCCAGATGCAGACAGAGCCACCAAAAAATGGCAAGATGCAGGGACCACTTCATGGGATAAATGCAATCTGGAAGAAAGGTACCTTGATGGGGTCATGAGAGTGAGACAAAGGCAAAAAAAATTGGGGTTGATTAAGTTGGACAGGGTAATTTGGGTTTGCCCCCCATACAGGTAGAACTGACCCCAACAACTGTTGGTTGAGAAAGGGATCTGAAGTCCATGGGGGACAAGCCATACTAACACCGCCCCCCCCCAGTTGAGATGCAAGTCAGACTGCGTGAACCCTAACATCAGGGGCGGGGAAAGACTAAATAGGGTTGGGAAGTTGTTTCATGTAAAAGGGAAGATCTAGGGTCATATAAAACAGATGTAAGAGACAAAAAATTACATACTTGAGAGATAAAGTCGGAAAAGGATAAAGACAGATGAGCTGAATCATCAGGTAGTGAATGGGAAGGTGCGGCAAACTCCGGGAGGGGCGGGACAAATGATCAAAATCATGTGCAGCCTGGCCTGAAAGGCTCAGAAGAAAGTGGGGCCAATTGGGTGAGAGAAGTTGGCTCATATACAGCTCAATCTCCTGGCGAATGAGCAACAATATATCCCCCGATGGGTCGCCTTGCGAGTGGCTGAAAATATGGCATCAGACGCTAGCAAAGTACCTGAAGTGGTGACTGTAACTTCAGAATATTATTAACTCCACAACTGTGAAATGTAGTAAATAAAGTTAAGAAAAATATAAAAAAATGAAAAAATAAACCACTTCAAGGTAACTGAACAATGCAAAAAAGAATGTCTGAACTCGACAGCTGCTAAACTTTGATTGATAGTTCGGTAGAGGCACGTAGAGGGAGTCACATGTGTCACGTGACAGTAGTGCTCTCCTATTGATGGAGAGGTGATGCATGATGATTTGCATGAAAGATGTGTTGGAATTTTGGATTCCAACAGAGGGAGGATGAAGGTTTGGGGCATGCATTTCTTAAAAAGTTTTCATATAGATGGCAGCACAAAATGAGAAAAGCTAATCTTGTGAGAAGAGGGGAGTACCTTATCGGAATATTTTATTCAATTTATCTCATTGCTAGACACTTCTATCTTGTATCTGATAGTGGCTTGACTGAGGGAAGACAGAGATATATTTCATTCAGTAATTGGGAAGGAGGGACATTGGATTGTACTATAGCTTTATAGCATATACAGTACAAACATAAAACTGGAACTTGAAAGGTTCAACTGTCATTCCCGCAACCTCTTAAGAGGTGTAACTGATATTCTTCAAAACTTTCCACCTGGCAAAAAAACATTCTTTGTAAAAATCCAAGAAATGTTAATCAGACCCAGAAATGTACACTTGTACAAATTCCCTACCTCAACTAACACTTAAAGGGAGCTCTCAACCACCAGTAAAAAATAACTTCAACAAGATTATAGAAATAGGTGTATATGATAGTCACAAAAGGCCTAAATTAACAATAAAAATCATTCACTCATTCATGTTTTACAATGATTACGATTCTTTCTCAGTCTTCTATTAGTTCAATGGAGCAGGGTAAAATGATTGTTTAATTAATTAGATTTTACATTAAATTAATAGAGTAAGAACATAAAATATTTTGCACTGTGAGGGGTGCTTGTTTGTTTTCTGCTGAGAAAGATTTAATTTGTTTTTATAAATAATAATATAGGGAGCTATTCTGATATTTATATGTATGTATATGTCATATGTTCTGTCTAGGAAGAAGCAATATTTCTATAGTGCATAGGGTCTCAAAATTCTTTAATCTGGCACTGATATTTATGACTTAGCAGTATTCCCAAATACTACATTCAAGTTGTGGCAGCCACAAGATAATCAAAATGCTAGGATGTCTTTTTTTAAAATCCATGATAGCATTCCTTCACAATGCTTGTCCCTTTGTGATGGTTCTGTTGTACTTTCCCTCCTTTGACAGTACTTAAGGTTTAATTCAAAATAATCGTTTTGTTTGAAGACCTCCTACCAACCCATGGTCAGTTGTGTTATTTATAACAAGAAACAACAATACTCACTAACTTCAAAATTTATGCTTTCAATATTGACAAAAATTAAAGTGCACAATGCAGTACATGTTCAAGAACATTTCTGCACTGCTGTTTTTATCTTCTTATTACTACATCATTTTTTTATCAATCCTACATCTTCAGTATTTCTGCAGATTTTCACTCTTCTGTATAAACACAATATACCAGTTCAAGATTACAAAAAGCTCCACTTCAGACAAGAATGAATAAATTTCTAGACTAAGTATAAATTTCTATGTTCAGAAATACATTCATAATAATTTCATAGCTTTCAAAGGCATTTTATTGTCATTGACAATGGCTTTAAATTTCCGTTTGTGGCTTTCTTTGCTCATTCAAGCAGTTACTTTGACCAAAAAAACCTCACAAACATGGCCTGACACAGCAGCCTTGTCAGCAAAACCTTCATATAGTTAAGTGGAAAATGTTCTAAATAAAACTACCTCATCTTGTTCCATGGAAAATTTTTCTTTTTTCTATCGTACTGCAAAATCATAATTAAAATGAAGTATAAAATGATAAAGCAAGCTTTTCACAAACTTTTAGAAAATTGGAACTGCAATTGTGGTGGGAGTTGTCCACAAATATTTTTCTGTCAACAATATATCACGAAGCTATGCTTTTAATACGTTGTTCCTATCTATATGCAAATGTCCTCGGAATCACATATCAACTTATACAGATGAAGAGAATTGATAAAAAATTTTCATAACTTCATTAGATCACTAGCCTATGAGTTTTCAAAGCTATGATATAGACATCACACCATGACAAGAAACAGCAACTGTTTAGAAATCAATAAATTTAAATTGTTTATTAAATGTTATTTATTACAAGTTACAGCTTTTTAACCAAGAAAGAACAAGCTGTAACTTGTACTAAAATTATACTTATAATCAGTAAGTAAATTCATAATGAAACTAGTGTTAGTTAAAGTTAGAAGTACAAATTAGTACTTTTTTGTTCAAAATTAATTTCACTTTTCTCCTAGGAGACTATGAGTGCTGTATTATACTCAGAAAATATTTAGGAAATTCACATACAATGGTTACGTTCAACTATGCTGAAATCAACGTAAAATCAAAATCTGCTATTTATAATAAAGAGATTATGGATAACATTAAATAAAAAAACCTTCATATTGTAATTATTTTATTTGTGGAAGAATAACTACAAGTTTATTTTCTATAATCTTTTTAATTCAATGGTGAAGTTGAACCACAAGTATCCTTTACTTCGCATGACACAAGATTTTTGTGTCTTACATTCAAAATTTTATTAAACTACTATTTGTTTATGTTATACCAATTATAATAGCATAAAATCTTAGCTAATAGTCCATATTTTAACCCGATGACCACCAGCTACTAACTGTCTGAGTAGCTAATGCAAGTCTTACTATATTTCATTCCAACAATAAAACTAGTGGATGAAAGTTTTGGAACTTCATAAGAACTTTCATAAACGCACATAGTTTAAGAAACATAAAGCCTGTTACTTTTGATAAATTTAGTTTTTTTGCATTATGATCTTTCATATCTTGGAAAATTACATTAGGAAATGGTATTTATAAGAAATGATTACGATATTTATATTTGTTCCAGATTTGAACTTATTACTTTTTATGTTTTAGTACATTATTTTAAAATCCCAAAAATTTACTGTCCATAAAATGCAAATTTTATCTATTTTCAATTTTTTTAGTAATCACGTACTCTCCTTATAGTTTCAAGTAATATACAAGACCCGAAAATAATATTTGTAAGTAAACGTAAACAATAAATGAGAATTTTTATTTTTAACTAGGATTTCATGTTTATATATGTACATAAAAAACATTTTAATTTTGTTTCATAAATGTATTTTTATTACAAGTTTATGTTTATGTTTTATTACAGCCATACTTTTGTTTATTGTGCCGAATAAGTCGTGAGGTTAGCAGCGTGAACTTTGTACATTTGCCACAAACTATCATGCCTGTTGGTGGTAACTCTCATTCAGTCCAGCGCAGGTGCATTTCAAAATTACTGTACATATGAGTGTTACGACAGCGGAAATCATGTGACACTGGAAGCATGCGTACTAGTTTCTAGAAGGATCATGACTGCTCCTGGCAACTCTAGTCTTTTCTAGGCTCTATTTTAGTATATAAGCCCGGCAAATAAATCGGAGAAATATATAGCAGATTGAAGAGAGATATAGAGACAGATAATTGAGTCAAGTGAACGGTAGTGACCGTAAGTAAAGTGTGTGAATCATTGCGTGTGTTTAAGTTAAAGTAACTGTGGAAATTCTGTGTATTGCAAAGTTGTATTGAGAAAGAATAAATTAGCTTTATTTAAGAAAGGACTTGCATCGCTGAAGTTCTTCGGAAAGTATTTTTATGGGAAATTAACAAACAAACAAAGACGTAAGTAAGAAAGCTTTTTGGTACTTCAATATCATTTCTTTCAACTTTCAAAAAAGTTTATTTCAAGATATGCCCATGTATGTTGTTTCACTACTTTCAAAAAAGTTTATTTCAAGATATGCCCATGTATGTTGTTTCACTATACAGACAAAACTAATTGTCACTACTAGCGAATGTATGTAATAGTTTATATGACAGGTGGTTTGAAACAACACCGCCTGACCCTAGTTACTTGATACATTCTGTTAGAAGAGATTACCAAACGATACAGACACCACAAATTACAAAGAAAATTACTTTACAGCACTTAAAAGATTAGTCCTAGTCACATGCCTCACTTAAGCTCTTAAGTGTATTGAGACTGCTAACTGTGAGAATGTCATAGCTTCCCCTGTATTATTGAGACAAATGTATTTAGTCTGTTTCACAACCAACATGTGGATTTTATTGTTGTCACTTGTACACCGAGTTTTAAACATTTGCAAAATATCAGAATAAACTTTATATATATATATATATATATATATATATATATATAT
>NW_013666399.1:105946-118414 GCF_000517525.1 Limulus polyphemus
TTTTAATTTTGTTTCATAAATATATTTTTATTTCAAATTTATATTTAAACATATGTTTCATTGCAATCGTACTTTTTTGTTTATTGTGCCGAATAAACCGTGGGGTCAGCAGCGTGAACTTTGTACATTGTCCGTAAACCTTCTCACCCCTTTTGGTGGTCACACTCGTTCAACCGAGAGCGTGCGCATTTGAACGTTACTGTAGATATGATAGTAAGAAAGCTTTTCGGTACTTGAATATCATTTCTTTGAACTTTCAAACAAGTTTATTTCAACATATGTCCGTGTATGTTGTTTCAGAATAGAGACAAAACTAACAGCCACTACTAACGAATGTATGTAACAGTTTATAGTACAGGTGGTTTCAATAAACACCGCCTGAGCCTGACCCCTTGTTACTTGATACATCCTGTTAGAAGAGATTACCAAACGATACAGACACCATAAATTACAAAGAAAATTACTTTACAGCACTTAAAAGATTAGTCCTGGTCACATTCCTCTCATTATAGGCAAGATTTATTTTGGAATGTGAAACTTAAGCTCTTCAATGTATTGAGACCCCAACTGTGAGAATGTCATAGTTTCCCTGTATTATTGAGATGAATGTATTTAGCCTGTTTCACAACCAACATATGGGTTTTATTGTTGTCACTTGTACACTGAGTTTGAACCATTTGCAAAATATCAGAATAAACTAAATATATATATCAGTTAGACTGTTTTAATTCTAACGTAATAACAACAGAAGTGTGGGTCGTACTACAAAGCAAAGATTGTAAGACGGAAAAATTTAAAATACTCATGTGGTACTGGTACTAGCAGTATTACGTACAAATCACACAAGTTTATCATTCTAAATACTGAATCATATTATTATTATTATGAACTAAATATAAAATTATGCTAAATTATTGAGCTTAAAACTACAAATTTAAATTCAAAAGAATATAAAAAATCACAAACTCTTTCAGTTCAAAGTCCTAAGTCTAATTCATGTAAAGACATTGCACTCGCCACTCAATAACTCTTAACCCTAACAATCGTGGATCAACTTCTTTCCTAAAAAATATATCTATTTTGAGTTAAAATTGCAATATAATGATTAATATAAACAGATATAATATGCAGCATGACTTAAGCTACTATATAAAAAAAAATAAAAGTCATGTATATCCCATGCAGTTTTTTCCAGAAGCAACTTTTCTAACGCTTCTGGAGAAGCCCTATTGGCCGGTACTAAATACAACCTCTACATAAAATGGCAGTTACTACAATAAGCACCACCCACATTCATATCGTAAAATCCAGAGAACAATGTTTCATCATGTGCTTTCCTTATCATCCTATGATTTGTCAAATGGGAGATATAGCAATTGGAATAATTGGTACTGAAATTGACACTTTCGACTAAGATTGGCTAGAAGTTTTATAATTGAGGTTTAACACGCCCAGATGCTGTTTTATAAAGAAAACAAACTAGAAAAAGTTTAGATACCAATCATAGATGGTAGGATCAGTGCTGAAGTCGAAGGAAAAATTAAAAAACAATTTTGAAAAAAAATTTTCTTCTCAGAGGGCACTTATTTACAGTCTCAAATGTATTTTTAGGATTTTTTTCATTAAATTCCTCTTTAAACTTCATTAAATAATACAATTTTGTACAAATAATGGAATGTTATGCCACTATTTACAAAAATAAAATCTGAAATACAATAGAAGTTCTCTATAGTTTTTTCAATTCACAAATGTGATTTTGCCCTCACCATAAGACAAATGGTCACAGCAGATACCAGTTAATATTATAAGTTTTAAGTTCTTAATTCTATAAGGCAATATTTAAAAAAATCCTGAATTTCCCCTAGTTTGACAAATCTTCTCTAGGTACCTTCTCTTCTCTATTTTTTCCACCGCCCCTCCAGTAACCACGAAATTAAATGTAAATTACTCCCTATAAAATGGTCATTGCTCAGACAAACCATAATTCTTATAGCCTTCAATTTTGTTTGGTCACAGAGCTATCAAATAGAAAATCAGAACCCTCCTGCCACACCCTCTCTTTCAGGATTTGTTAACAGTCCTCTCCTACGATTAATTCAATATTATGTATAACCAATAAAAAGCCAAGGTTTTCATTTATCAAATGACATATTATATTACATTATGTTTTGAACAGGTAATCGTCAATTTCACTTGTAATACAACTTTGGTTCCCAAGGAAATCACAACAGCTAGCTTGGATGAACTTGTAACAGCTCTGGTCGCATAGTTAGAAATACATAAAACTGTGATTGTTAGAGGAAATGGTCTGCTTTTTGTATGTTATTATTCTATGTTCTTTGGTGCATTATTTAATTAAGTAACAATTACTTAATGTGCTACTATCATTAAGATAAAAAAAGTAGGGTTAAGTGTCGTTGATAGTTGAGAGTAAAAAAAAAGGAAAATACTCTGGTAAGTACTATATTTCTTGTTTTTCATGTTCATTCTTTATTTAATATTATAAAGGCTACTAAAATGCAAAAATAGGGATCTCTTTTGGTTAGTTAATGATAGAATAGGTAAAAAAAAATAAATAATAAGAATAATATAATAAAAATACTTCACGAGGCATGCACGCGAGCAGCTCATGGGTAGGGTAATTCGATAGCGTAATGTGAGTTGTACGTTCTCCAAGTGATTTACAACTTATAATGGCACGAATAGTAGTTAGGCATAGTTCAAATGGCAATAATACAATAAAATCGAATTATAAGTAGATGTATACTGTTATGAGTTTAAAGCTACTTAAGATAAATGAATGTAGTTTCAAGTTACATTTGAAGTCATTCTAGAAAGAAAAAAGGGTAGTTTAGATTTTCTTTTGGTGGTTATGAGGTCAATCAAATTGACCAACCACGTATTGAGTTGAAGTATAGAAAATAACAGATAAAATATAAGGTTTTACTGAAAACAAACATTTGAAATGTATTTAGGAAGTTTTAGAGATTACACAAATGAAATTTCAGATTTTTGAGATGAAGAAAAGTATTTTTAATCTTAACATGAAAATCACTTTGCACACAGACTATTCAAAACAAATACTTGATATATTCAAAGACAAATCTTATTTGAGTTTATTAGAAATACGTCACTAAAAATACGATTTTTTGTATGTGAAAGACTTATAATGTATACTGAAAGACTGCCAAATTTCATGAAGATATGCACACTATATTAAAAGTTAGTAGTATCAAATCAGACTTTGAACGAGTATAAAGAGGTCATGTGGTCAGTCAAATTGACCAAGCCTTTGTTGAGAGTTAAAGCATTAGTCATCTATCCATGATTGATAGTTAAAGCAAGCTATACATCCAATAAACAAAAACTAATCATATCACACATTCAGTAGATTTAATTTTTACAAATTTGTTAAAAAATTTATCAAATTCATATACTTACTTTAGTCAGGTGAGACACTTTTGATGCAGCTTTCATATCCAGAATTTTGGGACTTAAATAATTCACCATTCTATCTCCTACTTCCTCTATCAAATTTTCTTTTACCTGCAAGATAAGCAGCAATACAAACATTTGTCTATTTAACATATTCTTAGTAAATGACTCACAGAGAAACAAGAGAAGCTAATACATTCTCTCTTAATCTCTATTCTAAAGTTTTTTCTTTTCAAATTTATTTATCTTATAAAAAACAACAACATAAAAGAGAGAGAAAAGTTTTGATTATCTTGAGAGTACTGAAGCATCACTGATTCTGCAGTGGCCTCTGGAGTTACAAGTACAATTTCTAACATTTTATAAGTTTCGGGATATGTATTGACTGGTCTGTTGTTGTTTAAAAAAGCTACAAGTCACAAGGGTTTTTCAAGTGCCTGTAGGTTTCATTGCAGTAAAGAACTTTGTGTTCTTACTGAAGGCTATCTTTTGTAGTTATGTTGTAGTGTTCTAAAATAGTGCTTACATCTTCATCTGGAAAGGCATCTTTATACAAGTGAAACTTTGAGGGATCAGCTAAGACAAATGAGGAGAAGACTTGTGAATTTTGAAAACAGGTCTTCATTTGACTTATTATGACATCATAATAGCTTTGGCATCTTGCCCCGAGTTTTCCCATAGATCACATTGGGCTAATTTTCTGAACTGAGCATTGCCTTCACCTCATTAGCCGAATCGTTTGGTAAATACTTGTGCATGTTTGCGTGAATGTCAAGTATCGCTACTTCAAAGTGCGACAATGCATCTGTAACTTTTAATCTATTCAAGCTTTGAGCCTGTATAGTGTTGTACAACACATAGAAAAAAGCTAACAAGTAATTAAATGTGTTGTCAATATCAAACATCAAATTGCTTCACTTATGCTGTGATCATCCATTTTTTCATCATTCGTAATTCTCTAATGAATCAGTCTGCTTCGCCTTATTCTCAAGAATAGAGTTAACAATTCTTCCATGAAAATTCCATCTAGTGTCAGCCAAATTTGGAATAGTGTGTCCACAAACTTCATGGAAAATGTCACTGCGCTTGGAAGAACTTAAAAAAATTTTCTAAATTTGGAAATGATAGCGAAGAAAATTTGTATTTGTTTGATTTAAGAGCAGGCTTTCTTTAAAATTAAGTTCAGTTGATAAGCATAGCAGTCCTTGTCCTCCACTTATAGTAGCTGCATCATCGTACACTTGAGCAATGAGCTTTCCCTCAACTTTATACTGCTGTAAGTGTTTGTACAGGACAGTACATAACCGGGTTGCAGCTCTGTCACTACCACGATTATTTATTGCTGCCAATTCATCATACCCTCATAATGCAAGTTCATGTGTCCCACAAAATATTAGTGTTTCAACGATACATTTTAATATGTGCCTATTTTTGTCTACTAGTTCACTGTGCTTTTGGATTGTCACACGATAGCCTGAATCTAATTGAGCCAAAATATTAACTGAGCCAAACATTTTATAAGAAACTGAATTATCAATATGCTTTAAGCTTTTTTCATGAATTCTGATTCTTTCTGATAAATGTTTGAGATCTGAACAGCCAGCCTTTTGTCCATAAGCTTTTGCCTACCAAAAGCAATCAGTAAAAGCAAAAGTCTTTTTTTTTTCACTTATGGTAAGCCATGGCTTTTTATCAAACCAGTGAAGAGCAAATGACTTTTTTTCTGCCTTTAATATTTCGTCTCATAAAGAAATCTCTTGATTAATGGGGGTATAAACTTTTAACAAGCATCTTCTCCTCCACTTTTATTTAGGAAAAATGAGTTTTTAATAAATTGTCTACGGTATTCATTATGGCATTAATTAAGCTAAGTTACGTATTTTAATTTTCATTTAAAAACTTTGTTTATCATACTTGCTCAACTTAGCAATGAAAATGAAATGGACTTCTTTGCATTGCTTTGTTTGCAGTTCTGCTAGTGGTGTGACACTGCTAGTGACTTGGTGTGTTTGAGAATCGAAGAATTTTAATTTCCATTTAATATTTTATTTCCTTCTTTAAATCAAAGTTAATTAGTGATTAAGATATGTCAACCACCATTTTTTGCTTAACAAGCATAACATCTATCTGAAGTTTGGCATCAATGTTATTTTTAGAAAATATTATATTTTTATGTTATTCAGAGTTGAGATATTTTTACTGTGGGCTCTTGTTTAAGTGCCCCAGTTACAGCAAAGTAATCAAAAATGTTATATTTTCTTTGAGCACAGAAGTATAATGTGATGAACAGGAGTATAGCATGCATTGTGCTATAAGCTAATCTAATCTAGCATGGTAGGAATTTAGGTTAAAAGTATATTTCATTCCCCGAAGGGGAATGAAATATAACCAGGGCGTTCAGAAACTTTTGTTTCACTTTACCTCTCTAGATAAATAGAAGTGAGTGCCCAAGACTTCTAAGAATTAAATGCTTACATGAGTGAAAGTTTAACAGTTAATCTTCCTGATGATGAATTCACAAGCTGTGAGAAAAGCTGAGGAGATCCTATAAGCTCATAACGGTATTTACTATTTATGTAAATAAGATTTTGTATTTTAAAACACCCATTTTTATTATCATTGCAAAATATGAGTAATACCAGTAGCAAAATCAAACATGCTGTCAACTAAAAAAAAAAATCGACTGGTTTAGTTTTTACAGGTAGGGCACTGCTCCTATTACCCCTAAGGATGAGCCGCCACTGCCACATGTGGATTATGAAAAATAAACTATTAACACTTTGATTATTCAAACATAATAAAAATATTAAAATTTTCTTACACATTTTTTTTTTCAACACTCACTCTGCATCCGATGTTATGCCAAAAAACATTTGCCAAGTTAATAGACCAAAATCAGGTTGTAGATTAAAATTTAAAGAAACATTCCAGATATATTTACAGGGCACAAATAATTTCATTAAGTACTAATTCCACTCAATGACGTTGCTCAAAAATGTGAGAGACCAGAAAATAATTTTGTAATTCACAACAAATATTACTTATTTTGGCATAAAACTCTTTATCATAACTAAGAGGTTGAGTGTATATTAATAATATATTCCCATACTATTTTACTTAATAAAAGTCCAAATGAGAATTATATATATATATATATATATATATCATCAAGCAGCATAAATATATTAATACATACCACAACTTTATCATCCTCAAAAATCTTACAGGTGTTATTATACATAAAAACTACATTGAATCAATTTTAAGAAATTAATATTCTATGATTTTTTTATAATTGATGAATTTTATATGTTTTTAAAGAATTAAGTTAAAGGGGAAAACATACTAAAAATATAGCTATCTTAAATTATGTAATAAATTACTAATTAGTTTTACACTAAAATGAAAGTCCATAATTTTTTTAACGTTTATATCAACTAAGCTGATCTGTAGTACGAGTTTCTGCATTCTTTAGAAATACTCTTCTCAAACTAAACATGCTAAATAAATATTATCAGAAAAGCAACCAATTAAAAACTACAAATACTTATCAGAAACTTTCAGCAAAAAGTTTTTACTTCTTTATATTTATTTAATACATTTTTATATTTAGTACAAAATATTTTAATAATTTTATTTAGAGATCCTTTATTAAATCCATTGAATATTAATTTGTGCATCAATATTTGAACATTAATAATGAAATATTGTAATTTATTACAAATTTTGCAAAATATGTGGACTATGTTACATACTGTTATCAATCCAAATTAAAGATGATGCATAATTAAAAGGATCCCCAGAGTACAGGCTATAATGTGGGATATAAAATGTGCCCTGGGTTTTGGAGGTCACTGCAGAAGTAGGACCCACATTGCAGTGAGTATACACTGTCTATGAGTCTTAACTTCCAATTGATGACGAGGAACCCATTTTGAGAGTAATAATGGTTGGAGATGGCTTGAATGGGTTATAAAGAAAAACTTTAACATAACAGCAAATGTACAACATTTCAACAAGGTTTTGTCATCATCATTCAAGCCATCTCCAACCATTAAAGATATTGGTAGAAGTCCATATTCCAGTTTGAACAATCTTCTCCAACAGACGTCAAAATCAAGCAGCCAAAGACGTGGTGAGATGACAAATTTGATTAGAAGAAACATTGTAGAGATGGCAACTTTTCATAGATAAATCCGAATGCACCAGCTAACAAGTTGATGAACCCAACCAGAGAGCAGGACAGAGTATAGAGCATGGGAAATGGAAGAGTTCCAGGCAATAAAAAGTAGAGAATGGGAACTCCAAAAGGAGGCAGTACATGCCACATAATACTGTAAGGAGAGAACCAGATAAAGAAGTAGCTCAAGATCAAAATGTGAGTGCATGTGGGATATGGAAGGTAAGGAAATAGGTGTGAAAGTCAAACTGCCTTCACAAGCAGCATAGGTCATATGACTGGTCGGGATATAAGATGACATAGGAGGAATGGTAAAGGATACAGGTAACATTACTGGCATAAATATCTGATAAATGACATCCACAAGCAAGGAGAAAAAAAAAGGTCTTGAGAATTAGATGATATATGGAACATGTAGACAGAGGTCACAGGTCTCCCTCTAGCCACCAAGCTACATTGGCTCTGATCCGGGAATGGAGGATAAAAGGGTGGTCCAATTGATGCAAGCAGAAGTTCCACTAATCTTGGAGTGTCCATTGAATGGAATGCATAAGAGCCCAACCCATGGGAATGAGAGATAACAAGGATGCCCACATCCCCAAAAGAGATAGAACCTCTCGACTTATGAGAGAATTTGAGGTGAACGCTTTGTGAACCTGCTTGCTCCAAATCCCAAAGACAAAAAGGAGAAG
The DNA here is from genome assembly GCF_000517525.1 of Limulus polyphemus. Lineage (NCBI taxonomy): Eukaryota > Metazoa > Arthropoda > Merostomata > Xiphosura > Limulidae > Limulus > Limulus polyphemus. The sequence goes on from NW_013666399.1 coordinate 114,254, forward strand.
GATGGGCCCAAATGAGGTAGGAATGAAGCAAACCTCCAAATGAAAAAAGAATTGAGTGAGGGTAAGAACAGAATTCCCTGTTCCCTAAGGAACCCCACCTGTGCCGCTTCTTGTAGGAGCAGAAGAATATGGTCTCTGGACTGTGAATGGGGAGCAGTGAGCAGCAGCCAGTCAGTCATTCATGTAAAGATGAGTAAAAAGACCCATTGAGTGAAGATGTCAGGCAAGAGTTCATACCACCCAAAAAAAGACTTAAAAAGCTGAGATTAGTCCAAATAGTAGAGCTCTGAACTGGACTACCTGACTTCGAGCAATAAAAAACTTTCGACGATGTGAGCACTGTGTGGATGAACCCCAGAATTGTAGATTACAAGGAGAAAATTTAGTCTCTAGTATCAAGAATGTATGAAAAGGAGTCAAAGAAAAGCTCAACCCTACAAAAAGGAAACAAATACATCAGCAATATAGCAAAGCAAAAAAAGAAAAAAAAATGTTTGTCCTACACCAACAAAAAGTAGGATTATAAGGCACGTAGTTAACAATTACAAAAAAAATTTATCCAGATAAAACAATGAATTAGATGTGACTAGTAGTAATAATATGTAACTAAAAAACTACCTAAACATACCTAGTTAAAGTACTTATTAATATCAAACTGACACACCCTCGAAATTTACAGAGTTTACAAGGTACATGATACTAACAAACTTGCAAAACAAATAAAATTACCTAGAAAAACAGAGTAATAAGCAATATCTCACTTATATTTCATCCAAATTAACTTAAATGACAAAGGAAGCATAAATATCTAACTTACCAAAGTCCGAGCACTGATGACATGAAATAATTAAATCTCCCAAGTATAAAGAAGGACAAAGCCACACAAAGGGTACCTGAGCTGCACCTACAGCTATATCCACCACGTATGAAGTATACAAGTGAAAAAACTTACCACAGAACCACTGGGAGAACTGGAAGCAATATGAAGAAAGGAGAAGAACCAACCGACACCAAAGTGAATGACGTGGCAGCACAGCAACTGACGCAGGAAAAAGAAAAGTAGCGAAATCACCCATGCATTGAACATACAGCAAAACCAGAAAATGCATCGACTGACAACCTGATTAACTAGCTGTAAAAGAAATGGAAGGGGAAAACTCCTGAGGATGTGTAGTGTGTGAAAGACCAAAATAAGAAGGTAACCAAGAAAAAAAAAAAAAAAAAAAAAAAGTCCAAGTAGTCTTCTCCTTGATTATATTCTTCCTCAGAAACATTGTCAAGTTGAAAAAAAGTAGAAATCGCCAGCCTAACTTATGAATCCTCGGAAGTTGTACCTGTATTGTTTTTGAGCGCAATGAGAATTTCCGTAGTCAATACATTGTATCTCAAATTAATACTAGGACCTCTTATAATTCTGTATCAAGAAACATATGCAAAAAAAAAAAAACTGTTGTAAGAATTGAATGCAGTAAAATAAACCTGTGGAAAAAAACAACATTTGAAATGGCAAAGAAGTACAATCATAAACGGGAGCCACAGGTGAAAAAACACGTCTGAACAATGCTGTGCCAATTGAGAAATTGAGGACTGAGCAGGAATAGCACGTTACATTGGTTCCCCTCTAAGAAGTTCCAATAGCAACTTGACTGAATGAATTCAAGGGAGAAGACATACCTTACAGAGGATTGCAGAGCTAGAAGGCAGCAGCTGACGGGACTTTCCAGAAATCTACTTTAGCAGGATAAGAACAGTATGCTTAGGACTAATATCATGAACAGCTGAATATACGCCTACTGTGCATCACTCTATAAATTACTAACTTCAAAAACAAAGGTTTTCATGGCTTTCTAACCATGACAAAAGAGTACTTGGAACAACAATGGATAAGGAGGCATATATAGTGCAGTTGAAATAGTATTATAGGTTTTTTCTATAAAAAAACTAAAGAACCAAACAATGAATGTAGTGTTTCAAAATACAATAAGCCTAGTGCTACTGTCTTATGACAAATATAACTGATTATAAAAAATTTAAATTCTTATTTTTCAAATTTAAATGCACATGTTTCTTATACAGAACATAAAAATACATTTGCCTAATGGCAGAGCATCATTTTGTTAAACCAGATACGATGTTAAAAAATTGAGTAGTTAAATAACTTTGTAATTAACCCATCTATATAGCTAATTGCATATGCTACAGTTTCCAATAAAAAGTATATTAATGATAAAAAAAATGTGGTTGTGAATATCCATTTTCAATGTTAATGTTCTGCATTATACCATAATAAGCATTACATAGTCAGCCATTGCCAGGTGGAATGATAAAATTGTCACAAATAACAGCTAATTTCCCCCTTCCATCTGGTTTTTTTAATCTATGTTTTTGTGTCATGCCCACCTGAAGTCATACTCATTTCAAGGGGTGTTACAGGAACTTGTACAATTTGTATGGGAGGAAAGTTTACCTCCGTTAAATGTATAATGGGAATAGTAATTGGCATAAGTAATCTGGAACTGTGGGTTATCACACTAGTACTTTCATGTTTTCTGTTCCTGTTGTGGATGTGTTCTCTCTTGTTTCAGAGACTAGAAGCAAGTTATACAAAATGTTGAAGCTGGGTGGTTTGTACGAGTTGTATGAATAAGGATTTTGTCTTGTTAACCCTATGGTTACAGATAGGTCCACTGGACATAACTTATATGGAAAATGATACACAGTTGAACAACACACATCATAACTCTGAACTTTCTTAAGGTATCTTAAATAAAATTGGTATAATTTTGTTGAAGATTACATGTATTTTGTACACAAAGAATGTGATTATTTTAATTAAGTATTTCTACTAAAAATTTGTTATTTATTTATTGTAGTTATTTCTATTGAGACTGAATAGTTTGAATGCAAGGAGATTTTCATGTTAAGTATAAAAATACTTTTTTAATCTTACAGTTTTCATATTTGATTTGCATAACATCTAGAATCTCATAAATGAATATCAAATGATTTTAGAGGTAAATTTTTATACTTTTATTGTAGCTATTATCATCAATGTATAGTGCAAAGAAATGTTTAAAATTATGAAACAAAATAAAATGTATTTACTTTTTACTTTTTTGTAGAATAATCTTAAATGATCTTCTGTTGGTTATATTCATAATTGCATGTCTTTACCTTTTCACATATAGTTTATTTCTAATGTTTTATTTTTCTGTCCGTTAGATTTATTTTACTTTATTTTTTACTTTCATGGTAAATTTTATGCACTAGGCTATAGGCTAGGTGATCCCATACTATGTCTTCACTTTAGGTTCATTATAACAACCCTTACTACACTTATATGGTTTCACGGCACCACTCACCATCCCTCATGACTCCCTTGCACCCCTGTCATTTTTCCTAAAACATAGAACAGCAAATAAAGAAGTAAAACAAACAATTATTTCTTATAGTTATGACTTTTGTACTCGGTTGCTACTTGACATTGGTTGCTAAGCCTTTAAAAATTTTGCACGTGGACTATACGAAACAATGTTTTTTTTAGATTTTATATATATATATACTTTTGAATAATTAAAAAACCATAAATTACTACATCAATATCATAGAATTGATCAAGCTTAGTTACTGTACTTGGGTTTAAAAAAATATGAAATTTCGAGCAGTCTAAAAACACAACCTACCTCACTGAAATCTTGGTTCAAAACAAAGAAATGGCAGAAAGAATGTTAGACAGGCTGAGAAAACCATTAGGGGGACATTTTGAGCTTCCAATTGGTTATTCATGTCATATATAGAAGTAAGTGTATATAAGGAAGCATTTCCAAAAATGGAAAGAGGTGGGTGGGATGTCACTGTGTTTGATTTATTACATGAGCAATATCTTAGCAAATAGAAAAGATAAGACCTTCTTATTTAATATTCTAGCTTGTCAATATCTGTAATTTGAGTTTTTAATTGATATGAAACTATAGGCTCAATATTTTGACTTCACAAACATCTAATTTGAACCAATGTTGCATTCAACATACCACGTGACACACAAAAGTCAATGTTTATCCGTGTTTTTTATATCTACTTTAAATTAACATATTGAGTAATGTATAGTTCTAAAATTTGAATTATAATCTACAATTTCATACCAAACTTATTGACATAAAT
>NW_013666399.1:118934-122958 GCF_000517525.1 Limulus polyphemus
GAAAAATAAAATAAAAACAACATGGTTTTTTCAGTGCAGATTTGAGTATGAAACTAGTAAGTGAAGTATACCTGGCCAGGCACCACTTGCCATAGAGCGGAATCCAGATCAAAACATGGGATAGGCTCTGAAAAAAAAAAGAAGTAAAAAAAGAAAATTTGCTCACTTATAGTTGCATCGCAGTCTGAAGAATGGCAACAGGCAAAAGACAATAACCAGACGAGGAAGAAACAGCAACACAATGCATGTAGTGAGAAATGAAAGTATGCAGAGTGGTCCACATGCCCACTTAAAGAATTCCCTCCAATAGACAATGAAGATGAGACACCAGGGAAAAAGTGAGGTGTCTAATCTGATGGGAAGATACCCAGAATAATTAATGGGAAGGAGGAGACAAGAAAGAATAAGCCAATTGAATTAAAAGTCAAATCGAAATGGTAAGGGTGGAAGGAGATAGATCACGAAGATAGATGACAGAGTGAAGAGCATGATTGAGACATAAAAGTCTATCTGGATCAGACTGGGAATAGAGGTGGGAAATGGAAGAAAGGGGAAATCAGTGACAAAGAAAAATTACCCTCTCTAGCCACTGAAGTCTTGGGAAGGAAGGATCAAACCAGGTAAAGGAGAAGATAGGAGGAATGATAGAGAGTAGGTGTAATGTTGATGGCAGACAGATCTGACCGACAATATCCATAGGACAAAAGGAGAAGAAAATACACTTTAAGGGATAAATGAAACATGGAACAAAAAGAAAAAATTCTAATGGAGGTAAAGTAAGGCAATGAAGCACTACAATGACATCCCAATCCAAAAGAGCTGCACGCTGTGGATGGCTACTACTCCAGAAAGAAAGTAACAGGAGGGACAAGGTATAGGAAATAAAAACTTTATGATACCGGGAAAAATGAAAGGTGTGGGATAAGGCCACCAATAACACATGATAGAGGAGATTGAAGACCCCTGATCAAATAACTAAGTGAGGAAATACTTAATAACAGGAACAGTGAAACAAGTAGTGAAGAAGCCCCGGCCCAAGGACCAATGGTGGAAGACATTACACTTACATTAATAAACTTACATGGAAGTAGATTGAACAGAATGTGCCAACAATGAAACTACTCCCTGTGATAAACTAAATTTCCTTGTCGAGAACTGTATAAAAACCAGGCGTGAACAAGAAGGGCAGGAATGCCCAGATGAATTACCCAGGACTGAGGCTGCCACAAAAGGGATGGATTGTTGGGAAGAGACAACAGGGGAGCTGATTGGATCTGAAGCAACTGTGGAAACCACAGTTGAGCTGGCCAATATGGAGCAATCAGTAACACCTGACAGGAGTGGAATGGTTGACTCTCTGGGAATGAGTCGGATAGGAGGATAAACATAAAGAAATTGTCTGTCCAATCCTGACTGAATGCACTGATAGTCAGAGTAAGTGGATGAACTAACAGAGACCAAAACTGAGGTAACTTAGTATTGAGGATAGTGCCAAATGCATTCAGATGCAGGGTACCCACATGAGTGCACAATCACTGGAAAACCTGAGAATGTAAAGACCACTCCATAGGATCAATATTTGTCCAAGCGAGAAAGACGATCCACAACCAGGTTGAAAGCACCCAGAACATGGCACACAAGTAGATGAATACCTTGTGTGCAGGCCCAAAACAGGAGATCCAATGTTCAAGGACAAAGGGAATGAGAATGGGTGCCTCCCTGGTGATTGATATATGCCATGACCATAGAATTGTCTGTATGGATCATAACCAGACAATTTAGGGCAAGAGAAAGAAAATGATCCAAAGTCCACTAAACAACAAACAGCTCCAGGATACTGATATGGTAAGACCTTTCTGTTGTAGACCATAGACCCGAAGCAACTTGGTGCTCGGCCCACACTCCTTAGTCAGGAAACGAATTTTCCATGAAAAGACGTAAATCTGAATCGGGGGGAGGGGGACTGGACCCCCCCCCCCCCTTGAAGTGTGAGACTTGTCCAACCACCAATGCAGCTAACGACAAGGGAAGGAGGAAGGGTAATAGGAACATACAAGGAATCCCGCACAAGGTTCCATTGATCATGAAGAGTCCACTGAAGGGATCTCATATGAGCATGACCCACAGGGATAAGTGCCATCATAGAGGACCACATCCTCAAAAGAGATAAAACCTCACATGCAGTAAGGCCAGCTCCATCAAACAGATCTGAAGAGGAGAAAGTTGGGCCCGACAGATGAGTATTAAACAAAACACCAGGAATGGAAAATCGGCCAGATGGTAGGCCAAAATAAACTGGTCCACAGCCCACAGAAGGCAAGGCATGCTCTCACCATCACATAACTGAGATACAAGACACTCAGCATGAACCCCAATATCAGGAGAGGGTGGTAATACAAATTACTAATAGGAAGGAGTATCATGTAACAAGGAAGGTAGATGATTAAAGGAAATCAGGGAAGAGGTTAAAACAGAATATATCTGTGAAATCATGTCCACAAAAGCCATATAAGACTCAACGGAACCCACAGGAGTAGCATGGGAAGACACAGTAAATTCAGGTGGAGGAAAAATGCTGACAAAACCATCATTGTCTTAAACAGGTCCAGCTTGTTCAGGTGGAAATTGGGCAAAATCAGGAGAAGAAGGCTAGTTCAAATAACAATCAGTCTCTCGATGTATGATTGCTGATAATTTCAAAGTTGAGTTACCCCTACCTGAAGCCTGAGTAAATGTGCTGGTAGAATGTACAACCTCCAAGGTGGTAACATTTATTTCAAAATTCATAATGTAAACCAAACACAACTGTGTAGGTAAAGAAAGACAAACATGGAAAATTAATTAATTTCCATAACTGGGATTTGAAAGTAAAATAATACCACTAAGAAATATTACAATGGAAATTATAGGTTGTAAACTAGAGATAAATGCTCCAAAAATTCAAATTAAATTTGAGAGAGAGCTAAATAAAACATCTTAACACAAGCACTGTCAAATGAAAAGTGATAGTTTGGTAAAATAGCATAGAGAGAGTCAAAAGTCACGTGTGCATGAGGCACTTCTATTGGTGCAGGTTTGTTGCATGACAATTTGCATGAGTGAATCAGTTAAACCACGTGAACTGAGAAGTTACATATGAACAAAAGGCTTGTAGCATGCAAAAAAAATGTTGCAAATAGAGGGCAGTACTGAACAAGAATAGTTATGTATGAGAGAAGAAGTAAGGTAACTTGTCGGAATTAGCATTATCAAGTACTTCATAATTCAAAGTTTTATATTATCTAAGTTTTTATTCCTTTATTTCAAAAGAAACCTCTCAAACAATAATAACAACTTCAGTTTTGTTGTTACATGACACACTCAAGATTAAAACTTAACTTTTGTTTCTTCTATTTCAGCTCTACAGTGTCTAATGTACACATTTTTCTAGAGAATCAAAGTACAAAAGCTTCATTACCACTAACTTGCTTCAAATTCCATGAAAAAAGTCAGAAGTCTTCTCTTCTCTGTTACGTATTAGAATTTCAAATAGCCTGAAATTCAGTTAACTGATAAATTTAAATTTAGTAGTTTAATTACACTTTGGATTTAGTAGTTAAGTAAAAGCAGATATATAGTCAGTTTATAATATTTGCCAACAAGATTGATACACACCGTCTTCATTTTTAATACAAATATGTTTTAATATACACATAACAGTACAATTTACAATAACAATTATTATAAATAGTCATTACAAACAATGATTTATAAACAAAAGTTTCACAAACTTACAAGCAATATGAAGTCTTCTTTCCAGTTTGGAACTTCTTTGATATCTTAACGAGGGTTCACGATAAGCGAGTTAATTATGTAGGTATGATTTGCAGAGAAACTAACTGGCTTTGTCCTTTGCCACATACGCTAGGTTTTCTACCGTTGAAGTTAGGTAATGTTTTCGTAAAAATACAAATGTTCGATGAGAATCCACTGAAGTTAAATGAGTTATAATGTTCGAACTTTGTAAATGCCTCGTGGTACAAAT
>NW_013666399.1:123196-124862 GCF_000517525.1 Limulus polyphemus
AGTTTTACGTAACAAAACAATAAGCATTTACGTATATACATATATTGTTGATTCTTACTATCGAAAATCTTCTACAACTTTGGAGAATATGTGGGAGTTTCGCAATACATATTTAACACTGTAAGATATGCATGTTTTAAAATATAAACTTAATCTAAACAAACGTTGATATTAAAATAAATATATAATAACAAATTAATTACATCTCTAAGAGAAGCCACGCCTACTTTCAAAATTAGGAAGGGCAATTGCTTAGCAATAGAACAGATTCAAATGGCATACTTATAACAAATGGAAAGAGCTGGTTTTATACTACTATTTTCTCAAGACTAACTTAAAACTTTCGTGGATTATGCATCCCTAGCTCATAGTTTTTTTTTTTATTGCCTTATACATATTAGTTTGATAGACAGTTAAGTTGCACTTAGGTTTTAATATATATTTTATTTAATTTGGTATTACTTGAGTTTTGAAAGGTTTAATAACCTTTTTAATATAACCAAAATTTTGCCTTGCTTCACAATGCATACATTACTAAGCAAGTTAAAAAATATTTTGTCGGAAGCTAACGTATCTCTGCCGATGATACCATTGTAATGCCCGAGGGCACCTGTTAACATGTGTCAACATAAATAATCAATGGTAAAGAATAGGAAAGGAAAATAAAACTATAAGTAAAAAGGCAAAGACCAAAAATTATGCATATAACCCAAAGAAAATATTTTAAAATTATTCAACAAAGAGTTATTGGACTTACAAGCAGAAAAAAACAACAACAAAAAAGTTGACAGCAAATGCTTCTACACAGTCACCTTTCTTCTAATAAGCAATTCAAAATAAAAGATGAAAAAAAAAAGGTTGGTGGTAGGTGCTGCCAGCCAGTTGCCTTACCTTTAGTCAACAGTTCAATATTAGTAACAGTGGCAGATAGCCTTAGTAGCTTTGCCATAAAAATGATAACTTGATTATGTTTGTGACAATCGATTTAATTATAACTTTGATTAATCAACTGTTGGAATAATAAAAAACAGTAATAATTGGAAACATTAATTGCTAATGATAAACAGTAGAACAATGACGACAACAACAAACATTTGACACGTGTATACAGTAACAAATGTTGAATGTTTTGGAATGTACATATTCCATCTTCAGAAACTATACTGAACAAGGTAAAATATTAGGTACAAAATTTATAAAATTCAAACATTTTGGCAAAACTATACCCGGATTACACCTGCAAATCTACGAACATATGGGAGTATCAAGCAGAACTTGTAAAAAAAACACATCAAATCCTTCAGACTCTACAATTCGCACACATAGTGAAAACAAAAATCACCCCATCATGATTAAGAATTTCAAATTAATTTAATCTGGATCATCCAAAACTAAACATTTAATTAAAGACAGTTTATCTATTATAAATGAACTTAAACTTTGCTACAATTACATGTGTTCTGAATACTTGTATATTATTGTTACAATTGCTGCACTTTCCTACTCTTTCTTGTTTGTTTTTAATTGACTTCTTCCTTTTATTCTGTATTTTAATTACTGTACAAAATGTTTGAACTTTATAAATTTTGAACCTAATGTTTTACTATGTTCAATATAGCTTGCTGAAAATGGAATATATATATATATATATATATATATATATATT
>NW_013666399.1:125034-139802 GCF_000517525.1 Limulus polyphemus
TATATTTAGAAACTGTTCAAGAATTAAATGTTTGTTACCATACACAAGTGTCAAATGTTTGTTGTTGTTACATCGTTTTCCTGTCTATCAGTAATTTTCGATTCCCGTCTAATGAATCTGTCACTAATTATTATTAATAGACTTAATTGTAATATGGAGTTATTGGAGTTATATTGACTATGCAAAGGGTCTGCTACCAACCACATAATGGAAAAGGAACATTGACTATAATTCCATATTTACTATGTGCATTTAGATGGAATTTGGCATGCTTTTATTAATATGTACAAGTCCATTGTACACAAGAAACCAATTGTGTCACAAAAATATTTGTACTCAAAATATGTCTGTACACTGACAAAATCAATCTGATTCAGACACTAACAAGTCATATGCAAGGTGATGTTCAAAATAAAAATACTTTTGTCTATTACATAGTTTGCATATTGCATTTGCATAAACAAAATGCACACCAACAGTTGTTTTTTTTTTTATATGCTGTATCTGGTATTTACTCTTATGTATATGAAGTAAAATGGACAGCCGATTACCCCGACATCAAATACATAATATGGTGAATGGCACTCTGTAAAACACAGCGGCATGTTGATTTTGACCTCACCTATGCACATAGGATTAATTGCTGCTCATAGGTAACCAAATAATTGTTTCAATAATTCAACTCTAATTACATACAGAAGATTATGAAGCTATTGTCTCAAAACATACAACACAATTGATTTTCACTATTACATTCCCACAACAACAATGTTTGTTAAGAATTTATGAATGCTTTTCAGCCTTGAGAACAGTATATGTTAAGATAAGACACTGCAATGAAGTTGTACAATGTTAACTGGAAGACAAAGTCCAATTACATTAATATTTCATACCTGGAATCCTCTTCAGAAAATCAGTGACAAGGTAATTTACAGCCATACTGCTTACTCTAAGAACTAATTTAACAGAAATACACCAAATGTTTCTAATTTTCAATGCATTTACTTTGGAGTAATTTGGTCTATCTTTAAAAAATTATGAAATTGTGTAACTGGAAAACTGGAGGGTGACAACTACTTGTATTTTAGTAGTTCTATACCCACAACATTTAATTTCACTGGTGGATAAAAACTGGTTAGGTGACAGTGAGTCAAGTTTAACGAAATATGTTGATACTCATAAGATTATTAGTGACAAAATATAATGTAAACAAGAAGTTGTTTATAAAACAGGAAAAACAGAGAAAGAAAAATTAAAATTAAACAAAATAACCAACTGCTGTAGTTTTTCCTTTTCCATATTTCCAGAAATGAATATCCAAGATCTATATGAAAACAAAATATATTATACTTACTTTTTTATTCCACCACGGTTCCCACATTAAAACAAACTTTCCAAATTCACACTTTTCAACCATTGTCTCAAATTCCTTCATTTCTTCCTCTGTTAATTGCTTCCAGAGATCAGAACAGTCAGTACTATCTTCTAAAAACAATAACATGAGTAAATGAATACTTGTCAGACCCCCCCCCCATTACAATTTTGTTAAAAAAAGTACATTAAGGTGGTCTTTATTTGCAGTTACATTTTCAGATTAAAAATTCTGAAGCTTTCATCCCCTACTTTTGTTCCAATGTACAAAAAACCACAGTATATCTGTACAAAACACTAATTTTAAATAAAGAACCAAACATCAATAAATGCAGGATAAAGGAGGCTATCTTAATCGAACAAAACAGCCCCACCTTAAACCAACACCACAGGGTACCAAAAAACCTATACAACGCTGTCAAGCAATCTCTGGTCATGTGACCTCTTTGTTCCATACTGTGTATATATATATGCATTTGTCTCTGTAAATTATATATATCTGAGGATGATATAATCTTGTCAAAACGTCATACATATATAATACATTTTGTTTCATTACCCAATAAAGCCATCACCAAACTTATATTTTCTATAAAATGGGATCCTCATCCTCAAACTTAAATTCATCATGGTGATTACTCGAGGTTGTGCAAGTCTAAACATTTGTCTTTGTTATTCTACATACATCTTTCCAGTATGCTCCCTTACTTGTCCACCACCATAAATCTATCGTACCGTGTAACTGTCTCCAAGCTTCATAACACAAATATCAAAATCGTCAAAAGGAAAAATGTTATTTCTTTTCTCCGACAATGCCACTGAATAGTTAATTCCAAACTTTTTCAAAGTCAAGTTATCCAAAACCTAAATCAATTTACAAGTTTTATCCTAAATATACAACATCAACTTATAAAAGCTACCCTGAAATATAAATATCAAGAAATAAACTATTCACTAAAATGTAAACAGGAATTAGACCATCAACCAAAGCAACTACATATTGAATCAAGAGAAGATATCTGTACAAAACAAAAAACTGGAACAATCAAGAAAATTACAACATGAAAAACAATACAATAAAGAAGCACAACCTAATCTTGTTATCAACAGATAAGATCGACCACTAAACAAAACTGAACTACAACTTTTGAGCAAAGACTTCAACTTCGCCATCAGCCACAAGACAGTTCCCTGCCTAAGAGTTAAAGACCAGCCTAGAAGATTTATCCAGAATACTAGTGATTCAATATATAAAAGAACAAAAGGCTACCTCCAACAACCAGAAGTAATCCAAAATTCCAACCACCAGACTTTTGTGATAGGTAATTATAACAAAATGCAGTTTCTGAAGTTCTCAAAAACTGTATCTTAAACAACCTTTTCAAAGAATTCTCTAACATAACCATTAATGTAGTTAACCAAACCTGTACTCTAAAAACCAATCTCACAAGCACCAAGATAAAATGCATCTACAACCTGAAAAAAGATACCAATATTAAAATTTTAAAAGGTGACAAAGTCAGCACTACTGTAAACATGAACAACAAAGAATACATTGACAAAATGAACATCGTTTAAGACAATAAGAAATTTAAACCCACCCCAAACAACCCAACGAACACACAAGAAAACAACCAAACAAAACCCTGTCACAAATGAAGAAAGACAACTTGATTACTGAAGATCTTCATTTTTTTATCTAAGGAAAACTGACTCCTGCACATCACAACTCTATGGCATTCCCAAACCACACAAACAGGACTACCCCATACAACCTATACTATCCACTTATAACTTGTTTAACTATAATCATGGTAAATACATAATCTGGGCCATCACACCTTACATAACTTCTGCATATTTTCTTAACGACGTCTTTAACTTCAGAAACACATTTAACCAACTAAACCCTAAAGCCTTAATGGCTAGCTTTGATGTGTCACTTTTCATCAAAGTACCCATTACAGAAGCTTGTAATATTTCACTTGACCTCTACAGTAATGACCCCAATCCTTTAATTCATACGCCCAAAACACTTTTTTTTCACTCTTAGAATTCACAACAACAAAAACTAACTTTATTTTCAACAATAAAAATTTTCTTCAAATACATGGTTTAAGCATGGGCAACCCTGTTTCACCTGGTCTAGCCAACATATTTATGATCCAGATCGAAACACAAGCCATATAAACCACACTATATCCTCCCCTATCCTGGTACATATATGTCAAAGACACTTTTGCTGGTTTCACATCAATCAAACACATACACACTTTTTTTTAACACACAAACTCCATTCATCTTAACATTAACTCTTCACTAAACACAAAAACAACAAACAGCTATCTTTTCTTAACCTTGACAATATCAGATCCAACACACAATTCAAAACCAAAATTCCCCAAAAAAATCACTCATACTCTGGAATCCTGCCCATGAATCCAAACAAAATTTCAATATACCAAAAAACATTATAAACACAACTTCAAGACTTTGCTCAACTGACTATAGAGATGAAGAAATCAATTCTATAAAGCATTCTCTCATTCACACTAACAAATTTCCACTAACCAATGTCGAAAAATTTCCACACAACCACCAGAACAAAAACCACAAAACTCATTTTACAAATAAAATTGACACAAGTACACCAAACATAAAAACTGGAAACCAGATTCACCGACACATAAGAAAACACCCTCCCATGTTTACCACCACTGGAACTCAAAAAAACACAGTACATTTATATAAAACACTGTAATTTCAAACAAAGAACCAAACATCAATAAATGCAGAATAAAGGAAGCTATCTTAATTGAACAAAACAGTCCCACCCTAAATCAACACCCCAGGGTACCAAGATACCTATGCTGTGAAGCAATCTCCGGTCATTTGACCTCTTTGTTTCATACTGTATATATATATATAAATATATATATGTTCACGAATCTCTGTAAACTACTTGTACCTGAGCATGACATAATCATGTCGAAACATTGTACATTTATAACAAATTTGTCTTCATTATCCAAACAAACTTTTTTCTATAAAGTGATTTCCTCATCATCAAATATCTGGAGATTGTTTATCGAGGTTAAATTCTAAACTGCAGTGGCCTAGTACCTTATGCACTATGTGATACAAAAACATGTTTGTTAAGCATTATACATGATTTATTTAAAATATATGATTATAACTTTAGTGCATGTACTAACACAAATACATAGTTATATAATTTTAGTGTGGTCGGTCACTTTTGTATTGTTATTATTTCGTTTTTGCTGTTAGGAAAGTATCTTCTATGATCCTGCACAACTTGAAGTAGGAATCGTTGTGATGGTATTATATTCTTCAAGTACTGAACTGTCTGTAGTGCCTCCCTGTAGTCCTCTTTGAGCTCCCATGACTCAGGGTCACAATCCTAAAGTCCAGATGGAATTTCAAGGCACGAGGAAGTCTGTTGTGGTCATTGTGATAAAATGTTCCTCCAAATTTCATCTACTCACCTAGATGCACTGTGAAGGTACATCCATGTTTCCCTTTTCCTTCACAGCCTTTAACATTTCTCATTTTGTCTCTGTGGATACAGTTAAATCAAAGAATTCAAAACCAATGAGTTCTTAATTGAGATACCATAGATGTCCAGCAAATTTCTGACAAGTAGATTTTGAAAGAGCAGAATTCACCTTCTTGTACTTAAAAAAAATTGCAGGAAGTTATGATCATTGCAAGGAGTGGAAATGGCATTAGAAGCAGTGAACCATGCCCTAAGAGATACTAGAACCACAAAGAAGCAGATGTCATCCAATTCACTCCTCATGGACAGTAAGCTTGATCTCTTCTATAAACATCTTGAGGGCATATAATACCTTGGCCATCTATAGTGCATGATGCAGTGCTCCACATGCTATAAATCACACACTACAAGGAGGAATGCCAGCAAGGTATGTTATGGCTAGTTCAAGAAGCTCTCGATAATATTCTCTAGGTTGGCTGACCTGAAGTTGTGTTGCAGCAAACTCAATGACACTGTCCTTAACTTCCTCTGTGGCTTCTCCTACTTCATCATGGTCAGCTGCAGTTTCATAACTGGACTGGTCCATGTATTCCCAAGATTGCTGGAGTCAATTTTAAAAAATTGCAATATCCCATACAGTCTTTGAAAACAAATGAAAGAACAAGTTCTAAAACAGGTTGTCAGCATTCCAAATACAGAAGATTCTTGTTTAATCTTTGTACTAACAGCACATATGCTCCATTACTGTGACCAGTGTAGCTTGTATGTTAAAGCAAACTACCTTTACACAATCAATGACTTCCCACTTTTCCAGCAAATGTGCCACAAAAAAAGCTTGAGCGTCTCTAGTGTTAAAAATCAACTTTAGAACACCTAGGAGATGGTTCATTACAGTTAACAGACTATATCACTGATAGATGGTCCACTTTTTCTTGAAACTACTTTTGTGTAATATAGAAAATTCCAGAATAAAAGGTGACAGCATGGAGTACTTATCAATAAAATGTTTTTGAAAATTTTGAATAATGTGGAATATTCCAGAATATGCTACAATACTCCAGAATGTGTTAGAATATTCTGAAATAATCTAGAACTTTCCATAATTATTTATAACATTATTTATTTTTATATTGGAACAAAATATGAGGGTGAGAATGCTGTAAATCAAAACTTCAAAAATAAAAGAAACACCATACAGTACATTATACAGTTCAATCAGCATGTAAATTACATTATAAAATATAAAAATTAAAAAACCATAATCAAAGCAAACTATATACATATTATAACCCCACACAATTCAATTAATCCTTAGAGTGCTTGCAAATAAACTAATACACTGTGAGCTTACAACCCTTACTTTATACCTTTCTACAACAAAGATTATATAATTTTGTTATACGTTTTCAGAGAATATGGTTTCTAAGAAACTTACCCAAATTCAGTTTTTCCAGCTTTTTTTTTAAACTCTCTTTACCTGAATTTCAAAAAACAAAAAAAAGGTAAAAGTCATAATTTTCCTATATTGAAAATGTATTTCCTATCAGTACTTACCTCCTCTCACATAAATAGCTATTCTTGTTTAGTGCTACCCTATATATATACAATTTTTTTTTTTTTTTTTCATGCCACAAGCCTTGAGCTCCCACGTAACCTATATGTTCAACATGGTTCAACTGCATCTCGCACAACCCTCCACCAACAGGAGTGTGACACACCCTCCTGATGCACGTGACTCCCTCTATTTTATTCTACTCAACTGTCACTTAGAAGTTTGGCAGAAAATGGAAGCATTGGGGGAGAAAGAATGGGAAGTGTGAGTAGAGGTAAGTAGTTATCTGAAATAAACTTTCAGTATAGGAAAATTATCATTTCTGATATGGTGCATTACCTATTTTCACATAAATAGCTATAATCCCACATTGGGTAGATGGAGAGACTGGAGTGAGGGAAAGAGAATCATGGGTGGGAGATTGCACAACTTCTTACCAGATATACTCTTCACCAAGTATGGAAAATAGGAGGAGCACATCCAAAAGAGAGAGAGAACAATGGTTGGATAGGGATCTGAACCACACAATATTGAATCTCAATCCCACAGAGTACATGAATGTAGGTGAGAGTAAAAAAGATGTGACTCTAGATGTAGAGTGGCTGGGGTGCAATGAACCATACGTGGCAAGTCGACTGCTTCCAAAACCCAGCCACCAGGAACCGACATCCATATGGGGAAGGAAAGAGGATCATACCAGCAGAAGTCAACTGCAATATAAAACCCTAGCCATCTGATGGGAGTTCAAAAGACCACAAGGAAATCTCGTACCCATTGATCTATGAAAGGGACACATGATAGCAATATGATACATTGTTTGACCAATCCAGGAACCCAAATCCTGGATGATCAGCATAAGAAAGATGTCCCTTTAAACACTCCTACTCAAAACCAATCTGAAAGGAACCTCCCCCTGTGCATACACATCCTCAGTATATGAAAATAATCAAGAGTTGGAATAAAAGGAAGAACCATATTAATCTGCAAGTATTACCCTGGTGACCCACAACATGGATGGAGTGAACAAGAGTATATTTGAGTGAAGGAACAGAGACACCTGTAATACATGTATGAGGACTTAAATTGATTGGTTCAGCTCTGAAGCCAAAACCAAGCCACTGGGAACAGACATCCATGTGATGGTAGGATGAGGGATCCTAATCAAAGGGTCGAAAGGAGGGGGAGCTACAATTTTCAAGGCTCACTTCAAACCTACAAACTCTCCCCTGGATAAACCCATAAACCCATGTGATGGTAGGATGAGGGATCCCAATCAAAGGGGGGGGACTGTAATTTTGAAGGCTCACTTCAAACCTACAACATCCCCCCTGAATAAACCCATACAGAGATGGATCATCAGACTGGAGGACATCTTGTCATCCCACCAGTAGAACACCACTGCCCTAATCTCATCTGTGTAGTTTCATCAGTTTGTATTGTATAACACTATCACATTTAGCTCCACCACCCCAGCTTGTGAATGGGAAGTGGTATGGACTCTCACACTCCACTGGAAGAAAATGCAAGTGGAGAGTCCAGAGGAACATCAACACTGGAGACATTGCTGTGTGTGACCATGAAAACCCTATATTGAAAAGTAGATCATACCTGATTTATTCAATTAAATGAATGGCAGGGATAGTCAGCTATCCTCTTCTGCTTTACCTATGAAGTCCATGGGTGAGTACAGGCCAGAACAGGCATATTGATGAAGCAAATCAATATTGCAAGGAAAAACTAACAAGTGATCTTGTGGAACACCCATCTCAAAAGTGAGCATTGAGTGGCCATGGAAATTTTAAATATGACGTCAACATGGCCTCACAGTGTGGATTTGACTATTTGAAGTATACCTGGACAGGCACCACTCACCACAGAGCAGGATTCGTACGGGAAAAAAAAAAAGGACATGCCCCTGAAAAATAAGAGTATACAGAAGATAACTTACCCAATCATTGTCACACTGAAGTCTGGAAAATGGCCACTGGTGGAAGACAATAACCCAATGATGAAGAAACAGTGATCCAATGCAGATAGTGAGAGACAAAAGTATGTGATGTGGTCCATGTGCCAGATTAAAGAATTTCCTCCAAGGGATGAGATGAGATGCCCAGGAAAAATATAAGGTGCCTAATTTGATGAGAAGACACCTGAAACAAATTACAGAAAGAAGGAGATAAGGAAGAATATGCCAATCAAATTAAAAGCCAAACCCAATTGGTAAGGGTGGAAGGAGGTAGGTCATAAACAGAGGAAATCTGACAAGAAATGAAGAGGCGGGAATGGGCACCACAGAAGTAAACCGTGTGGGTAATATAAGAATGAAGAGCACATATGGAACATAGTAGTCTATCCGGATTAGACCAAGGATATAGGTGGAAAATGGAAGGAAGGGAAAACGGTGAGAAGGAGGAGTTACCCTCACAAGTCACACAGGTCTGGGGAAGGAAAGAGCAATCATATAGAGGAAAACATATGTGGTATGATAAAAGGTACATGAAACGTTGATGGCAAATAAATCTAACCTATGACATCCACAAGCCATCATGATGAGAAGGAAATAAGTCTTAATGGATAAGTGAAAAATCGAACATGAGAGACAGAGGCAAAATAAAGCAGTGAAGAACCACACTGATGTCCCAATGAAGAAGGACTGCATACCGAGGAGGTTGATGAAATCGGAAGGAACACAGCAATAGTAGGAGGTGTAAAAACTATATACCGGAAAAATAAAAAATGTGGAATAAGGCAGCCCAATAACTTGCAATTGAGGAGATGGAAGAAACAGCCAAGTGAGAAAATCTGTAAGAAGAACAGTAGATTGAACAAATGAAAACTTCTAACACAAAGGCCAACAGCAGAAAATATTACACTTACACTTATAAACATCTATAGAGGAAGGGTGATTGGAACAAACTAAAAATGAAGTGACTCACCAGGACAATCTGGATATTCCTTGCCAAGGACAGGAAAAAAACAGGCGTGAAGACAGAGGATATGAAATGCCAGTGACTGAGGTTGATTTAGATGGGATGGAGTAAAAGGAAGAGGTAATGGTGGGGAACATTTGAGCTAGAGAAACTGCATAAACCATGGTTGTGCTGGCCAGTAAGGAGCAATAAGAAGGACCTGGATGACTGAAATCACCCTGAGAAACAGATGGATGGAAGAATACACATAAAGGTATTTCTTGGTCCAAACCTGACTGAATGCATTGACAGCCAGTGCAAATGGATGAGGAACCAGAGACCAAAACGGAGTAATTTGGTATTGAGGGGTGTGGCAAATGCATCTATGTGAGGAGTACCCCACTGAAGGCATAACCACTGGAAAGGAGAGGATCAAAAGATCACTCCATCAAATGAGCTTTGTTGGGATGGGAAAGACTATCCATGACAAGAATGCACCAGAACATGGCACACAAGAAGACAAATACTGAAAGTCTGGGCCAAAAAAAGATCTATGGTTCGACCACAAAGGGAACAATAACAGGTGCCACCTTGGTGAGTGATATAAGCCACCACTGTAAAATTGTTGAAATGGATCATAACCAGAGGATTCTTGGCAAGATGAAGAAAATGATGCAAAGCACAATGTACAGCCAGAAGCTCCAGGATGTTGATATGGTAAGATTGTTCGACCAGAGAACACAAAACTGAAGCTTCCTGCTGATCGACATATGCACCCCAGCTCTGGAGGGAAGTGTCTGTGAAGATATGCAAATCTGGATTCAGGGGAGGAAGTGAAACACCCACCAATGTGTGAGCCCTGTTCAGTGCAGATCATTGACAAGGGAAAGAGGAAGGGAAATACGAGCCTCTAAAGAATCCCATACAAGGTTCCACTGGTCATGCAGAGCCCACTAAAGAGACCTCATGTATGCTCAATTCAAGGGTATAAGAGCTTCTATGGAAGACCACATTACCAAACATGATAGAACCTCATGAGCAATAACAGAGGGAGCAGTAAGAGCATGAAGAACTGAAAACTCCATCGAATGGAGTTGAAGAGAAGACGTTGGATCCAACTGAGATGAGTATTGAAAAAAAAACACCCAACTGGACAAGATATTGGGTAGATATAATGAATGACTTCTCCAACTTAATTAACCAACCACATGAGCTGCCTCCAGGAGCAACAGATGAGTGTGATGGGTGGACTCATGTTTGGAACGAGCTAACAGAAGTCGTCCATGTTATGGAGGAAGCACAATCCCCAAGCATGCATATATTGGGAAAAAGCCTTGAGCACTTAACAAAAGATATACAGGGTCAAAGGACAGAAAGCATGATTGATAAACTACCCCATGATGAACAAACACAAGATAGTGCCTTGACAGACGAGATATTCGATTATGCAGATAAGTATTTGCAACGTCTACCTTTGTTATCCATAAACCTGCAGAAAAAGCCCACGTGAGGGTGAAAAAAAGATTCCATGGTAAGTAAAGGCAGAACCAAAAAGTAATTAAGGTGGGACAAATCGATTACAGGCCACCAGTCCCCAGTTTCCTTGGGTACCACAAACAGCCTGGAATAAAAACCCGGAAAAAGATCAGTTACAGGTTCTATGGCTTTCTGGGAGAGAAGATTATGTATCGCCTCTGATAGACATTTACTGGTGGTAGGATCCCAAGGCAACAGAAAGGATATTGATACTATCGGTACCAACAGAGGAGAGGAAAAAAAGTGGATGACAAGTCCCTTTGATAAAATCCAAATAGCTCAATGATCTGTGGTGAAAACTCACCATAGGGGAACAAAATTGGTCAATCGAGCCCCCACTGGACCAGAACCCACCAGGTAGTCACCAGTACTGTTGGTTAACGTGTCCATCAGCATTGATTAACACAATGACAGGAGGAGACCCTGGAGGTAAGAACTGGGAAGATGCAAGACAGAAAACAGTAATAGGGGCTTGTCGAGGCTCTTGGAATGAGACAAATAATAACCAAAGAAGAAAGAGTCGATTGTTGTCTCACCGATTCCAGGGAGGGGGGGCATACATAAGTCCTGGAGATAAGTACATGGTAAACAAACTTGAGACAACATAGTGTCCAGCCTCAGAAGATCCCAACAACCCAGAAAACACGTGTAAGCTAAAGAAGACAAATGTGCCAACATGGAGGCAATCAGGGAGAGGCTATCCCTCGAAAAACCCTCAGGATCATGGTGGAGAACCTTGGAAAGGAGGTGGAAAGTACTGTAGTAAAGTTTATAGAGTAAAATCAAGGCAGGATAACTGGGCATGGGATAAACAAACAGGATGATCAAGGTCCACCACCACATGGGCAAAAATGATTTCAATTGTTGAGAATCAAGAAATGGAAATTCAGCCTGATGGTATGCTATAGCAAACTGATCTGAAGCCTGTGAAGGGCAAGGCATGCTAGCACCCTCAACCAATGGAGAGATATAAAGCTCTGTATAAACCCTAATACCTGGAGAAGGAGAGAACACAAAGTACCAAGAGGAGGAGGTATCATCTAACAAAGAAGGAAGCCGTATTAGGCCTAGCTGATTCTGCAGTAGGGGTATAGGAAGACACGGCACAATCAGGTGGAGGAAAAAGGTCATCAAATTCCTCGTCAGCCTGAACAGGTTCAGCATGTTCAGGAGGAATATGGGCAACATCAGGAGAAGCAAGTTGACTCGTATAATGATCAATCTCTCAGCAGATGATAGCCAATGATTTCATAATTGAGTTACTCCACCTGCAGCTGGTATTACCTCAGAAGTGGTAACTTGGACTTCAGAATTCATTGTTAACAATGAATAATCAAAGACAACAGTGTTAGAATAAAGAAATGAAACTACGAAAAATAAGCTATCTTTAAGTTTGCAAATGTTTTTAAAATAGAAAAGAACAATTCCATTTCAGAATGAATGAAAAAAAACATGATTGAAGATCACAATAAAAAAGCATCTTGACACGAGCACTGCCAAATGAGAAGTGATAGTTTGGTAAGATTGAACAGAGAGAGTCGCATGCATCAGAAGGGTGTGTCGCACTCCTACTGGCGGAGGGTTGTTGCATGATGATTTACATACAAGACGCAGTTGAACTATGTTGAATGTTGGGTACATGAGAGCTTAGAGCTTGTGCAATTCAAAAAATTTTTGCATATAAAGGGCAGAACTGAACAAGATTAGCTATTTATGTGAGTAGAGATAACATACCATATCGGAATATTTTTTTTCTAAATATAGATCATGCACAGGAATCTTGTAATGAATAAATTTTGAATATGTTAAACTTCAACAGTGCAATTACAGTTAAGACAAATAAAAAAATTAAAGCTACATTCATCCCAACTAGCAGATATTAAGATATATATTTACATTCAAATAACTAAAGTTCTATACATTTGAAATTAAAATTAAACAAGATTTTATCTTTCTTCACAAAGGGTCAGTTGATATGCCAACTTGGTAACCACAAAGTAAGCATCATAATTTCCATACTATATCTTTTGATAAGTTTTGTGTTTCATCACAAAATCTGACAAGCTCTCAGTAAACATTACAAGTCTTTTGTACATAAAATCAGATTTTCTAATTAAGTATTTTTATTAAAGATTTCCCCATGAATAGATGGAGTCAGTGTTGACTTCTCATAGAGAAAAGCGATTTTCATGTTAAAATTGAAAATACTTTTAATCATCTAAAACTTCTCAAACTTCATTTCTGTAACATCTAAACCTCCAACATAAATATGAAGTGCTTTTTTTTTTAATAAAACGTTATATTTTATTTTCTCTACAATAATTCTGTATAAACATGGTCTATTTCATTGACTTTGTAACCACCATAAAAAAAATACAAAATAAATATAAATTCCCCCCTCCCCCCTTTTTTCATTCTATAATGACTACAGATTGTAACACTATTTTTGGAACTTAAGGTGAAAAGTTAATATTTTAACTAATAAAAAACACAGGGGTATGAAATAAAAACTATAACTTGTACTATTTCAGTTTTTTTTCATTATTTTAACCTTATCTAAACTAACAAGTTTCTAATTTTTATATTTTAGTTATTTTTACAGCAATAGATAAAAAATATACAAGAAAAACAAGAAATATATTACTTACATTTCATCTTGTTTTTTTTGCTGCCAGTTGCTGATCTAATTTAAGACTACTTTTTTTTTTATAATGATGATACTAACTAGTATGTTAAATCTTTTATTTACTTAAATGATGCATATAAAAACACAGAATAATAACATGCACAAAGCAAACAATGTCTTATAGCTATCATAATTTAACTGGCTTTTTAAATAGGACAAGATGGGCTTAAGATT
This sequence comes from Limulus polyphemus, assembly GCF_000517525.1. Classification (NCBI taxonomy): domain Eukaryota; kingdom Metazoa; phylum Arthropoda; class Merostomata; order Xiphosura; family Limulidae; genus Limulus; species Limulus polyphemus. The sequence continues at coordinate 138,780 of NW_013666399.1, forward strand.
ACATTACGACTCCACGTCGTTACATGAAAGTTGACTCTATAGCTTTTTTTGCAAATGGTATTAAGCACCATATGTAATATGTCAAACATCTTTTGATAGAGGGCCTTCTGAAGTTTGTAAAAAATTATGATTGTACTTCCGTTGTCATTTCCAAATGACTTGACATACAGTCATAATGTTTGGCATTCAGCTTTCTCTGTGAATAAATCTATGATTCTAGTATAATAGATCTAATATACATCAAAAAATTTTTATTTCATTTTCCAATACTTTATTTTGAATTTTTGGAACACAATGCATTATTGACAACTGGCCTGACATTTATATAAAATTTTTAATAATAACTATCGTATTAATTTTATAAATTGTCACTTGATGGCAAATATTACATAATTATTTAATTTGTTTGCTTTACAACTCACTAGATGGCATGGACATGTTTTGTTAGTAAATGCCACTGAATCAAATCAATAGCAGGAGATGTCTGTTTCAGAAAACTTCATATTTCTCAAAGTGATATAAAAATAATCAGTTTTTCTTAAAACTTTCTCTATCTTTCAAACTATCAAATATAGATGACCTTAATATTTCAATTCCACTAAATTTTTCAAGAAGCAAAAAATATATATTGTAACCACTGATAAAAAAATAAATTATAAAACAATGAATATTGCAGTTATGATAGAATTGAGTTTTGAGTAGTGCACTTAAAATAATAGTATCAATGAACACACAGCTAATTTGTTGTCTGTATATATGTTTATGTTGTCATTGTGTTTCAATCTTCTACTTGTTTAAGCTATACTACAATCAAAACGATTTATGCTATAGTTGCCTTTGTTTCATTACATGGATATATGTAAACTAGTAACCAAAGCACATTCAGTTCATCAGGATGCTACAGCAAAATCAAATGTTAATATGATTCATCCAAAATGTGTTTATAGTTTTATATATATATGTATGTATGTATGTATGTATGTATGTATGTATGTATGTGTGTATGTGTGTATGTGTGTGTGT
>NW_013666399.1:139812-141144 GCF_000517525.1 Limulus polyphemus
GTATGTATGTATGTATGTATGTATGTATGTATGTATGTATGTGTGTATGTGTGTATGTGTGTGTGTTTATAGTTTTATATATATGTATGTATGTATGTATGCGTGTGTGTTTATAGTTTTTTATATATATATATGTGTAAGTATGTATGTATGTATGTATGTATGCGTGTGTGTACTATCTTCAATACTTCTTTTTTTACTCTGCAAAAAAAAGAAAAAGATGTGTATGTTAAGTTAATTGTGTCATTGTAAACTACAAATTTGCTAAAACATTTGGCCTTTCTGCCCTACAAACTGGTATGACAATATAGATGTCAAACTGAATCTTCTAGTGTACTTGGGAAATAAACTACTACTCCCCAGAAGACAGGGCCTCATTGTGTCACCCCTGACCTTTTGCTTTCACAGTGCAATGTGGGGTCATATAACTGGACAATGAACAAGATAGTGAACACCTTTTCCTAGTTTAGTTTATCTCAAGTACATATATAGTCAATAGCAATGGTACAAACAAAAAAGTAAATATGAATTTGGCCAAGTAAAGCTAAAGAGAGCAATGGTGGCATTTATATGAAAGAAAAATGGAAAGCAGCCAAGAAAGCTGAGAATAAAAGTAATCTAAATGAAGATTACATACAGCCATCACGGTAAATTAACAAACAATTTAGTTTTATACGGTAATTGTTATTCATGCAACACAAAAAATTTAAAAAATTACTCAAAGCTTCGTTTTGAATCAATTTTTCTTTCTAAATGCCACATTTCTTTTTTTATTTGTAGTAATGAGCTGAATTCAGAATCCACGAGTTCAAGCAATGTCATGGAGCTACCTTTCATCGTGGAAAGTGAAAAGGCTAATCCAGCCAACGACAATGGACTGCATTTACTTTATGAATGAAGAATCGTTGATATACAACATTTTGTAGAAGAAATAAGGTGTTTGGAGGTTCATAAGTAAATATCTTTATAAAAAGGAGTTTGTGTTACAAAACAAATTTCTTTTCTTGTTTTGTGATAGTTGTTTCTTTTGTTCAAAACTACAAAATAGGCTGTCTGCAATGTTACATTTTAGAATTTCAAATAGTCTGAAATCGAGTTAACTGATAAATTTAAATTTAGTAGTTAAATTGTTTTTTGGATTTAGTATTTAAATATATGCTGATATATAGTCAGTTTATGATATTTGCCAACAAAATTAATACACACAATTTTTGTTTTTAACACAAATACATTTTAGCATACACACAAAAATATAATTCACAATAACAGTTAATTACAAATAGTTATTACAAACAATGACTTATAAACAAAAGTTTCACAAATTTACAAACA
>NW_013666399.1:141925-147775 GCF_000517525.1 Limulus polyphemus
CGGCTAAAAGGTCAATATAATAAAAAATAATAAATATATATAAATGTATAATGTTATGAGATTTAAGGTATTTAGTCTAAACATTTGTATTTTGTGTTATAATATATTGTCATTTTAGAACAAAAGAGGTGTAATTTATATTTACTTCCTAATTTGTTATGGTGGTTACAAGTTTGGTCAAATCTACTGAACCTGTACAGAGCTTCATTGCTGAAAATAACAGATAAAATATAAATGTTTTTCTTAAAAAATGTTTGATAATTTGATAACTATCTGGATATTATAAAGATTTTGCATGTGAAACTTTTAGACTTATTGAAAAAATTTAATATTTTGCATATGAAAGCATTGTAATGTTTACTGATAATCTGCCAAATTTCATTAACATATGCTTACTAATTTAAAAGTTATAGCCTGAAAACTATAACAAACACAAAATGGTTATGAGGTCAATCCCAGTGACCGAGCTCATGCTGAAAGAGTTAAGGAATTAGCAACAATAATCTAAGATGTGTAATAATGTCTTTTTAAACATGTGTTATCACAGATATTATAAGTTTGCTATATGGAAAATGTATTTCAAATGTATCATCAAAGGCGTAGAGGAGAAGGGTGGGCCTGACTGAAATGGGTGTTGAAAAAGAAAAACCCAAACAAACAAGATATTGGATAGGTTAGAGTAAGGACTTCTTGTACTTGATTAACAAGCCCACTATAGCTACCTTTCAGAGCAGCTGATAAAGGGAACAGATAGTCATTTGTTCAGAAAGAGCTAATAGTAGCCAAGTGCCCAAATAAAGAGAAAAGCACAACCAAAGAGCATGTAAGTGATGGACAAATGCTCTGACTGCCAAACAAACATACAGGGCTGAAGCAAGTCTGCATGAAATAGGTAAGCCACTCCATGCAGAACAAACTGAACAGAGGGTTGTGAGTGACAAGATATCGGAATATGCAAATAAGCATTCACGACATTCCTCATAGTCATCTATAAACTTGGAGAAAAAGCCCACCTAAGGATGAAAAACAACTCCAATGTAAAACAGGGGAGACTGAAAATGAGATTGAGGTGGGACAAACCTAGGACAGACCACCAGTCTCCGGTTTCTTGTGAGGACAACAAACAGCCTGGAGAAAGACGATGAACAGGTGCAATGGCTTGTTGAGACAGATGCCGGCTGATGGAAGGATCCCAAGTCATGGGGAAGGAAAAGGATACCTGAGACAAAGGAGGTGGGGAAAGAAATAATAGGACAAATTTTTTTGATAAAACCCAAAGAACCCATGGATCTGTTGTTAAAGATGAAAAAGTGTAACAAAATAATACAGTCAAGCTCCCACTGGACCAGAACCCACTGGTTAGTCTCCAGTACTTTTGGAAACATGCCCATTGACATTGAATAAAAAAATGAGACGAGAAACACTTGGAAGGAGAAACAGGGAGGGGTAGATAAGGACCAGAATGGGAAAGGAATAGGGCTTGTTGTGGCTGCAACTGTGACAAATGTTCAACTAAAGAGGAAAGGGTAGAGTATTGATGCACAGATTAAACATAATTCCAAAATCTCAGATACATGATCGAAATATATCACCAAAGAAAAAAGGGCCATACATAAATCCCTAAAAGAAAGAGGTGGCAAAAGAACCTGAAGCAAGGTTGTATCGTGACCCAGAAGATCCCTCTCACAAAAAAGAAATAAATTAGATAATTTGAAATACAATTTGTGGCAACCTTGTTCAGTTGTAACATCTTCAAGTCACTTCTTTCTCTGGTTAGTCCATTGTTGCATTATTTAATGACAGCTGAGGTGTTTGGTATTTCTTGCAACTTTGAAGTTGTTCTTTATATACCAGAAACTATCTTGTTCATGAAATGTCATGTAAGGTACAATAGGGTTTGAAGCTGAATAAAAGTGTTATTATAATAAAAACATACCATTTACCTCTTTTTCATTATTGGATGTCTTTACAAAGACTTAAAACTTTTAGTGCTGTATTTAATTGCCATAATGCATTAAAATGATGAATGTCAAAAAGATGCTAAGCAATATTTCCTAATTGCTAATCAAATTCAATATTGATTAACAGTTTCTGTCAATCAAATCCACCAAACTATTTTGTCCCCTGTACTGGGAAATTCTTGGAGGTGTAGATGAGCAATAGCTAATGAATAGTTGAAAAGGCTGGCCAAGTTATGAAATCAGTCTATTCAGTGGGTACCCAGGTAGAATAAAAAAGGACAGAGCACACCCAAGGATGGGCTCTACAACTTGACACAGTACTATGGGAATACTAAATATATAACAAAAATAAAGCAGTAAGGTGTTACACATTCGAGTTATGAGACATCATATGGAGAACAGTCATCTTGTCTCAGATGTCTTAAATGCTATGATAGGACATGGAAATGAAAAAGGTACCCACCAAAGCATCACCTGATGGTGTCCTCTCTCCACTTCCCCAAGGCATCACCCTGCTGAATGAAAGTTACCCAGTGTAAAACCTTGAAGCTAAATGTATTTCATTACAGAGTACTAGCAGACAAAATGGTATAATAATCGCAATGCAGATGGTTGATTAAGTAATTAGTACATTGATGTACTAAGCATAACTGGTACAAGACTGGTGATTCTAGACAATAAGTACCTAGTTCAGAGAAACTTTGTTGAAGATAGACAAAAGCAAAAGTTTTAGCATAGAGCCAAGTAACAGACACCACAGTGTAGAAACTACATAGTGACTGTCTTTGACCACAGATCCAAAAAAATGGATAGGTCACAGACCAAGTAGACTTCTGATAATATGAATTACAAGTACTTAGTGAATTAACCGATCACTACCGGCTACTAACTTTCTGCATAGTCAATGCAAGTCTTGTTATATTTCATTCCAACAATAAAACTAGTAAATGAAATTGTTTGAAACTTCACAAGAACTTTCATAAATGCATGTAGTTTAAGAAATATAAAGCCTGTTATTTTTTATATATTTAGTTCTTTTGCATTATCATCTTTAATATCTTGGAAAATTACATTAGGAAATGGTATTTATCAGATACGATTATGATATTTATATTTGTTCCAGAATTAAACTTCTTACTTTTTATGTTTTAGTACATTATTTTAAAATCTGTAAAAACTTTTTATTGTCCATAAAATACAAATTTTGATTAATTTTAATTTTTTAATAACCACATACTCTCCTTATGGTTTCAAGTAATATATGACCAAAAATATTTTTGAACAATAAACAAATATTTTTTTTTATTTTTAAATAAATTTCACGTTTATATATGTACGTAGAAAACATTTTAATTTTGTTTCATAAATGTGTATATTTCAAGTTTATGTTCCATTGCAGCCATACTTTTGTTTATTGTGCCAAAAAAAAAACGTGAGGTTAGCAGCATGAACTTCATACATTTGCCGTAAACTATCACGCCTGTTGGTGGTCACTCTCGTTCAGTCAAGTGCAGGCACATTGGAACATTACTGTTCATTACATAAAGAAAATTTTTTGATACTTGAATATCATTTCTTTAAACTTTCAAACAAGTTTATTCTAACACATGTCCTTGTATGTTCTTTCATTATACAAACAAAACTTTAATTGCCTGACCCTAATCACATGATATATCCTGTTACAAGAGATTACTAAATGATACAGACACCATAAATTACAAAGAAAAGCACTTAAAAGATTAGTCCAGATGACATTCCTCTCGTTATAGGCAAGATCCGTATTGGAATTTGAAACTGAAGCTCTTCAGTGTGTTGACACCCCAACTGTGAAAATGTTAAGGCCTTCCCTCTATTATTGTGTTTAGTCTGTTTCACAACCAACACATGGGTTTTTATTGTTATCACTTGTACAGTGAGTTTTAAGCCATTTGCAAAATATCAGAATAAAATATCACTTACACTGTTTTAGTTATAAAACAACAACAACAGAAGTGTGGGTCTTACTACAAAGTAAAGATAGTAAAATGGAAGGAAGAAGGGGAAAATATAAAATTCTTATGTCGTACTGGTACTAGTAGTAGTATGTACAAATCGCACAAAGTTATTCTAAATACTGAATCATGCAAAGACCATGCACTCGCCACTCAATTGATAACCCTAACATTCGTGGATTTACTTCTTTTCTAAATATATATCTATTTTGAGTTAAATTTCAATATAATGATTAATACAAATAGATATACAATATAGCATAACTCAAGCTACTATAGAAAAACAATAAAAGTCACATACATCCTATACAGTTTTTTTCCAGAAGCACGTTTTCTAAGGCTTATAAAAAAGTACTATTGACTACTACTAAATACCACCTCTTCATAAAATGACAGTTACTATAATAAGGACCACACACATTCATATTGTAAAATACAGAGAACAAAGTTTCGTCACGTGCTTTGCTTATCATCCTATGATTTGTGAAACGTGAAATACAGCGATTGGAATAACGGTACTGAAATTGACACTTTCAACTAGAAAATAGACTAAAAAAAGGTTTACATACTAATCATAGATGGCAGAACCAGTACTAAAGTGCAAGGAAAAAATGTTTCTTTAGAGGTCGCTTATTTATAGTCTCAAACATATTTTGGAATTTTTTTATTAAATTTCTTTTCAAACTTCATCAAATAATACAATTTATTACAAATAATTGAATGCTATGCTATATTTACAAAAATAAAATCTGAAAACTCTTAAGATAAGTTCTCTATAATTTTGCAATTCAAAAATGTAATTTTGCCCTCACGATAAGACTCAATGGCCCTAATAGGTAATGGTTCAAGCAGCATTTTACAGACTATTGCTGTTGGTACCAGTGTATTAACCCAATCACTACCAGCTAATATCTTTCTGCATAGCCAATGCAAGTCTTGCTATATTTTGTTCCAACAATAAAACTAATGGATGATATTGTTTAAAACTTCACAAGAACTTTCATAAATGCATGTTGTTTAAAAAACATAAACATATATTTATCTTTTTGCATTATCATTGTTGTTAAATTACACAAAACATTGTGTTTTCTCATGTACTTTACCGGTGTTAGTTTTTGTTTGTCTCTTTTGCTTGCTTAATAACAATTGAAGTGAAAGTTGTGTAGATGCACTAAGTTTGTTTCATTGTTAACTCAGACTGACAACTTTCATACACATAAACATCCAAATCTATTATCAGAAACAAAAGTAAAGATGACTTTCCATCATACTGTTTTTTGAAAAAAAAACTTCCTTATTATAGCTTAAGTGCAATAATAAAATTATAGCTAACACAGAAACAAAATTTTCAAGACAAATATATTTTAAAACAGATTTAGGAAAAACTATAGTAGTGATCATTAAGTACTGAATAAGCTTATACATACCTTTTCTGGTTGTTGTGTACATAGGTTGTTATCCAATCCTTATAGAAACTTTCTGAGCAGTGCAAATGTTGTTCACTTTTGTAACAAGATAATGAGCAATAAGAAGCATTACACCTTGGACATGTGTACAGAGATACCTCCTTGCAGCTATATTTTTGAAAAAACAAAATAAGCATTTCTATATATACATATAGATATATAGAATCACTGTGCGAGTAAAAGATATTTCAAACATTCATAAAATGACTAAAATATTTTAGATCTTAGCCAAGTTGTTATTAGTTCCAGACTCTAGGATACAGATTGGGTAGGACTTGCTAATTTTTGTAGCTGTGAAGAATATCAGCAAATATACATTGTTAAAGTGTCAAAACCATCACAAACTGTTTGCATGCACATATATGTTACCCAATAATCCAATAGCATGCACAATCTTATATATATATATATATATATATATATATATATATG
>NW_013666399.1:147915-148478 GCF_000517525.1 Limulus polyphemus
TCTATCTCCTGTTTGAAAACCTGGGCACATAGGCAAACCTCAACATTCACTTTTAAAGTGATGGGAGAAAAGGCATGAATAATGTTGATGCCAAATTATATTTTTGCAGTTAGGAGATTCTACACTAAATTTTTAGAAATTAATTACATTATTATTCACATTTCAAAATCTGATGTAACTTAAAATAATAAAAATGTAGATTTACCATATATGTTATTGTTGGGTGGCTCTTAGTTGAAAGAAATGCTCAACAGTTACTTTTTACGGTGGATGGCACAAGTTAGCTCAGAGCTTTGGCTCTGAGTGAAATCAAGAATGTAACACAATCAACCTTTTTAAAGTCCATGAAATACTTTATGTTGACAGATTAACTTAAACTTTTTCCATCACTGAGGATGGGTAATTTTGTTTCTTAAGGCTAAAAGTCATTACAGCCTCCATAACCACAGTACAGTGCTTTTAAAACAGGTACGAGTGTAAAAGCATCTTCTTGGAATGTATACATGCATGCGTGTAAATACACGTGTGTGTGTGTGTGTGTGTGTGTGTGTGTGTGTGTGTGT
>NW_013666399.1:148499-153447 GCF_000517525.1 Limulus polyphemus
GTGTGTGTGTGTGTGTGTGTGTGTGTGTGTGTGTGTGTGTGTGTGTACATAGGAAGACAAAAAGTACATATAAATAGGTGGTTCATCAATCACACCTTAAGCTCAGAAGTACATTATAGCAAACACAATAAAAATTCCATTTTATAAGAGTTACTAAATCTAATAAATTTTTAAGCTTATCTTTTAAAACAGGCAATTTTAATCATTTTATGTTTAACCAAAAAATTAAGATTCTCAAAGATACAATAAAATTGTACACTATAATTAAAGAAATTAACTGAATTTACAAATTTAAATTCATCAGATGAAATTGTTGCAGATTAAGCATTCCCGAATGCATATAGTTCAACATTCTTGCTTACAGTTTCAGGTTAAGACCAAGAGAAATTAAGTTTAACACTTATTTTGCTTACTTTAACAAGATGGCTATGTCCATAGCAATCAGTTTATTTGCCAAACATTTCACATTCTTATGCTAGATTATTCAAATGAGCAAGATTTAAAACACATTTTGCATGCAATATTAAGAAAAAAGAAAAACAAAATTAATGGCAGATCCACATGTCTAAGAAAGCTGTAAAAATTCACTGATAATTTGAAATATCACAGCTCATGGATAAACAAATGATGAGAACATTTTAGTTCTTCACACCATCTTAATATAAAACAAATATGTTAAATGTTTTGATTAATGCAAACACAATAATTGCATGCATGTTATCCTACATCACATTGGCTGAATGATGTAATAAAAAATATATTGTACTATGTTGTAAAACTTTAGTACAACCATGAGTGATTAATAATGATTTTATTTAAGTTCATGACAAAATAAGCTGCACCTAAAATTTTAGACTAGATGCCTTCCTTCTATAGTCTACCAGTTTAAAGGTAGAGAAAGTTAGTACAGATAGCTCTTTTGCAACTTTATCAAAGTTTATGCAAATACCCAAACCAAACCAGTAATCTGATTTTCTTGAGAGCTGCCTGCCTTTGTGATTTTAATTGCACTTTGTATTAAACATTCACACCACAAAAAAGTAATGAAAAATAGATTTAATTCTAGTCTGAAGATGAAAGTATCTGTTTAAAACTTAGTTTTATAGTTTTTGAAAAACAAATTTAGATAAAACATTGTCATTATTGGTTTTTGAAAATATCAGCATTTAGAAAAAAGGGGGTAAATGATAGATTAAAACACACATGGCATATATACCGTTATTCAAATCATATTTTTGTATGATATATGAACATACAACCTTATACAGTGTGTGCAACTTCTATGCACTTTAAGTTTTTAGTATTCATACTATATAGTGACATGAACTTCAGTGCAAGTTACAGAATGCCAAAAGCTGAAAACTTTTCTCCTTTGGTTCTTCCATTTTATATTTGTTGGTTAACAGGAAATATTTCAAAAAATTAACATTATTTTTCTGGGACTTTATAATAGGTTAAAAGTTTCTTTACAATTCAAAATTTATTTCCAAGTATTTAACAATCTATGAAAATAATAAAAATAGGAACAGGGTTAAAAAATGGATAAATAGAGAGAAACAAAATAGTTTCATAAATGGGAAAAGGTGAAAGAAAACCATGTTTAAGTCAGTGGATTTATTTATCTTTTATATAGAACAGTTTCACATGCTAATGAATTTATTTGTTTAAAAATAATCTTATGGTATAACCAAAGAGACTACTACAGTTTTAAAGATTCCAGTAAATTACATTCATTAGTTAAACACTACTCCCTCAAGAGTTAGTTATCTAAGTTAGCAATCCATGATTGTAACATGCCCAATCCTTATTGAAGGTTCTTATGATACTGATAATTGTTTTGTTAACTAGTTAGGCTTCTATTCTGTGCATGTTTAAAGTGGAATCAATGGGAAGTCCACATTGGCAGCTATGGTTTTAATCAGCACACACAATCAAAGAGCCCACAAACCAAGATGCAAAATTTAAGGGTTGCATTCACAACTAATAAAACTGACACAGCAATAGTGTTCCAAATACAAAACTGTTTGGGCATGCTTACAGCTGGGACGTATGGGTGTGTCCAAAATCACTGGGGCAATGCTATTTGCTTGTACTGTATTCAATGTAATGTACTGTGGAAAGTTGATTTTTCAAATACAACTATTTTATTTTCTACTGGTAAACAACTGACAAAATACTTTAAAATTACAAGTTAAAATAATTTTAAATTACTAATATTCATCAGTATTTTCATTACTTGTTAATTTGTTTCATAACTCTTATAGTTTGTATACAAAAATGTTATATGTTACATCAATCTCTATTAAGTTTTAGACTAATCTAAACTTTTCTAAGATCTATGAACTAGAAGTATTATAATTTGTATGCTTTTATACCAGCAACACAACTTGCATATTTCAGTATAAGGTAAAACACACTAAACTGAAGTGAGACAAGTAGTTTTTACAAAAAAACAACAACATTAGGAGTGCAACTGGTACTGAAGTGAACAGTTAAAGTAAGTAATGTCATTTCCATATTGTCTAAATGGGGTTCCATACTCAATACCACCACATTTATAAATTTTCATTAAAAACCAATAAGTGGGTTTAATTTAGTATGGCTGTAATCTGCTAAACACACAGGCAGAAAAGAAAATTGGAAAAGACTGTTGGACAAATAATAATAAATAAATACTGTTCAAACTAAAATGTAACTCTTATTTATCTTAGTATCATACATCTTCCAACTACAAACCGATCATCATAACTTAAGTTACATAAAAATAAACCACAGAATTTTTTTACAACTATTTCTAAATATTCTTACAAAAACCTCTTCTAACTACAAAGGTATACCAAAATGGAGGTCCTCATGCATTCACAGGGAATAACTTCTTCTGTGCAGCATTGCACTTGTGATCTAAATTGGACTTATTCATGACACAATCTTACCCTTGCATAACAAACTATGACGCAGTTTTTATTACAACAAAAACAAACCTGAATCCGAGATTTTTCACATTATCTATATTTTATACGATCCTCTTTGCACAGCTCATAAAACTTATTAAAGTTCAATATGGTGGTGATACTTCTGGATTTAAAAAAATGTAAGAAATAAGGCCCAAATTATGGACTTTTTTAAATTTTAGATCAAGATCTGATTGCTTTTTTTTTGGAAGTTATATATTAAATATAAAAATAGATTTTATGAGTAGGCCTAGTGAGGAAAAGCATTCTTCAGTAGTATTTTCAAGTTTAGTAATACTATATTTTGTATTAAAACTTTTACAGAAAATAAATAGTCTTTTGAGCATTCTTCTCAAGATCCAAGCAATTTGATCCAGTATTTTGTTCTGGATTGCACACACCTGAGACAGCAAGTTGGCTACAAGCAGGTAGCTCTATGTAAATCTTTCAAATTGATATATAGAATTAAAGTGTATCAATTGCTGCTAAGCTACATGTCCAAAATAAATTATCCCCTAATAAATATGGCCATCACTTAATACAAATCAAATATTTTAGTGACTAACTCCACATACATATACATACCTCAGTCCCATAGGTATAGTAACATAGAATTTTATCAAATTCTGAAGTAAACTGCCACGACTATACAAAACGATGATTATATGGTGAGGGAAAGTTGATTATAAACTTGAACAACCCTGGAAGCATTGAATCCTATGGACAAGAGTTGGTAGTGACAACATTTTAGGTAACTCCTATAATCTTTCCTCATACCTCAAGGTGGGTTACAGAATAACCAAAAATATTGCCACTCACTGACTCTTCCTAGTTCTAGAGGATTCGGTGTTCCCAAAACTATTGGAACTTGGGAGTCAATGACCAACCTTCTCTCATCATAAAAACTTATTTTACCAGACTCCCTAGACTTTTCCCCCACAACGTAAGACTAACTGGCTTATAAGCATTAGTTTAACTTGCACAGCAACTCTTATCACCCGCTTCCAAGTTCTAATCTCTGGTGCCTACCCACTGCTTTGCTATCCTTTAATTAAAAACACATGGGGAAAACCTTGTCTGGCCCTGTTGCTTTATCTACTTTCTGAAGCTTTCTACTTACTACTGCCTAATAGATGTCTGTGATTTAGGTCAATTCCGATGTTTCTAATAGAATTAAAAATGCTCACTATCAGTACTGTTATTAATCTGAAGTTATTATGTTAATCGGAGGCGTCGCTAAGTACTTAAATGAAAAATAAAAGATTAGGGGCTCGAGCCAATTGTCCCGGGAATTTTCGACGTTTCAGTATAATATCGATCATGGTTTTCTACTCTGATTTTTCAAGATACCAACTGAGGATTCTGAACTCTATCAAACAGAATCGGGGCACGTACCCTTTTGATGTTAATTACATCTTCTGTTGTCAAAATAGAATACAACACTTAAAAAGTCTAACCACGTCATACTCTTCAGCCATCACTCAGAAACATTTACGGACCCAGCCCCCATTTTAACTTATGAAAATGTATATGACTCTTATGTACTTCTTTAAATGAACAATTTTCAAAAAAATACGTACAATCGGCATGACTTTTCTAAAACCCCATTCATATTTTCATCTGCTCACTCACTAACCAAGTCTATTTAAATAATTTCAGTACGGTTTAATCAGGTCTATCTAAAACCCGGTACAGAAACTGGAGCAGTCTACTAAAACCATAAATTGCAAAGAAGATATTTCTATAATCTAAGTTTATAAAAACAAATAAACAAAAAAAAAAAAACAGTTTGACGAAGGTTAAGCAAGATAAAAATTAGTAATAAATTCATATATTTATAAATAATTTTACTATCACTCAATTGTTAATATTTATTATTTACATATTACCTAAAACCTGAAAATCTCGAAGCAGACGTATCTGCCCTGTTGGAAAGTTTGTTTTTGTTTGGAATTAAGCATAAAGCTACACAGTGGTCTATCTGGGCTCTGCCCACC
>NW_013666399.1:154468-159052 GCF_000517525.1 Limulus polyphemus
GCCCACCACGGGTATTGAATCCCTCTTTCAAGTATTGTAATTCCGCAGATATTCCGCTGTGCCGTTGGGGGGGGGGGGCTGTCGGAAAGACTAGGAAAACTTAGAAATGGGCTCTTCAACATCGATAATTATATTTCCACTGCATTTCTTCTATACTGCCTCTAGTGACACAGCAGCATGTCTGTGGACTTATAACGCTAGAAACCCGTGGTGGGAAAAGTACAGATAGCCCATTGTACAGTTTTGTGCTTAATTACAACCAACCAATCTTCTATACAACATTCTTATTCAGAAAATTATTTATTTGTTTGTTTTTGAATTTCGCGCAAAGCTACACGAGGGCTATCTGCACTAGCCGTCCCCAATTTAGCAGTGTAAAACTAGATGGAAGGCCGCTAGTCATCACCACCCACCGCCAACTCTCGGGCTACTCTTTTACCAACGAATAGTGGGATTGACCATCACATAATAACGCCCACATGGCTGAAAGGGCGAGCATTGTTGTTTTAGTGCAGGGGAGCGAAACTGAGTGAGCATGGTAGATTGACCCAGATTAAGCAGTCCCATTTTGTTACGTAGTATATCACACAATTGGGGGTTACCAGTTTTCACAATTATGCCATTTCATTAGTTGATGAACGTCAGAACAAAGGCAGTATTTAGAAAGTTAATTTTACAAACATATGTGTTCTTCGTGCATGTCACCACTAACCTTAATTTCGCAAGTTCATAATCGCATGTGATTTGTTCTGTCGAATTATTTTTTCTTTATGTGTGTTTCTCCCATCTAGCAATCTTTACGTGCATTTTCCCTAACGTTTTGATAACTTTCCATACTGACGAAATTCCCATTGTGTTGGTTCTCTAGAGTTAATTACAGTTTATATGAGTTTATCCCATCTAACTATCATTTGGTGGATATTTTCTATCGTTATGGAGAACATTCTATACTGACGTAATTCTTCAAGCGTTTATATAGTATCAAGTTTTAATTATCTATTTGTGGTAGCTGCATTATTTAAGATGTTTCGTGTTATTTCCAGCTTTCTCTCTTTTCTCGTTAATGTTATTTTTAGTGCTATTGTTTGTGCATCTTTTCCGTGTTTTATCTACATTACAATCGATGTACATGATTTTTTTATTGTTTACATTGTTTCTATATCGTTTTCTATATTTACTTTTTCTTCTACGTGTTTTGTCTCTGTTTCCTATTTATTTCTCAACAATATTTAAATAGCCTATTTTGAACAGCAACAATTGTCATGGTGCTGACTTAAGTATTGCAAACAGGTGAAGATCGATTGTAATTGTACATGTACTAGAATATTTCAAAAGGCATATCACATTTTTAAACAATAAACTCTTAATCTAGAAGGGAAACGGTGAAGCTCTTGGTGAAGTTTCTACCACCGATGTGACTGTTACCGATGATAGGACATTTACTGATGAAGCAGATGAACTCCACATGAAGCAGAAGCCAACAAGACGGAGACCAGTACGGAAGAAGATACGTCCCGTAAAATTAAGAGACTTTGTTGAATTGTAATTTTGTGTTTGTAATTCTGTACATTTAATTAAGTTATTGTTAATTGTTATTGGTTTATTGTATGTGGTTATTGTTCGGGACGAACAATACTAAGAAGGGGCAGTGTTGCGTCAGCGAAGTCACATGACTAGTGTCACGCCACGTTTCTAGAACTATCCTGTACCTTGGCGAATGCTCTAGCATTTACTAGATATAGGGTAGTCTGGTATATAAAAGAGCGTGACAACGTGACGGGAGAATAATGTGATGTGTGTGTAGACAGTGAGTAATTGACCTGTAGTCAGAGAGTATTATTGAAGTTGAGCACGTTCGTTGTTACAGCGTTTGTTTTAGCGTGAATGTTGAAATTAAGTGTACCGTAAAGTTATATTCGGAAAGAATAAACCAGTTTTATTAAGTAAGGACTTGTGTCGCTAAAGTTTCGTCGGAACGTAGTTACGGAAAATTAATTAACAAACGGAGACGTAACAATACTATATAAGCGCTTGAAGAATTTCGTCAGTATGGAAACTTTGTCATCATAACACAATGAAAATGAACGTAAATATTGTTAGGTAGGAGAAACACACTTGAAGAAAACTATTCGACAGAACAAATCACATCTCATTAAGAATTTGATAAATTACACGAAGAACAAATGTGTTCCTAAAATGTTGTATTAAAAGTGCCTCTAACAAGTTTAGTGTTTCAAAATATGATAAAGCTATTCGTTATGTTCTATTACAATTATAATTACAGTCGATCTTCGTGTGTTTGCCATATTAATTAAGGCAGCACCATGACAATGGTTGTTGTTCAACATTGACTGTATAAATAGTGTTGACCTATAAAGATGAAGTACAGAAAAAACACGTAGAAGGAAGAGTAAATATAGAAAACGATGTAGAAATAATCAAAACAATATAAAAATCATGTACATCGATTCTAATGTAGATAAAACACGGAAAAGATATGTTTATCCCATCTAACTATAATTTGGTGGATATTTTATGGAGAACATTCTATACTGACGTAATTTTTCAAGCCTTTATATAGTAACAAGTTTTAATTATCTTTTTGTGGTATCTGCATTATTTAAGATGTTTCGTGTCTTCCCAGCTTTCTCTCTTTTCTTGTTAATGTTATTTTTACTGTTATTCTTTTTGCAGCTTTTACTGTTTTGTACGTACATTATCGAAATACATGGTTTTAATATTGTTTGCATTGTTTCTATATGTACTATTCCTTCTACGTGTTTTGTCTCTGTTTTCTATTTATATCTCAAAACTATTTATATAGCCAATTTTGAACAACAACAATTGTCATGGTGCTGACTTAAGTATTGCAAACACGTGAAGATCGATTGTAATTGTACATGTACTAGAATATTTCAAAAGTCATATCATATTTTTAAACAATAAACTCTCAATCCAGTGTATAGGAACTTTAAAGACTTTGAATATGAACAAGTGTTAGTTACTTTTACAAACACAAGTGTTCTACGTTTATGTCATAAATAACCTTAATTTGGCAAGTTCTCAATACCATTTTATTTGTTCTTTAGATTTTAGTTACCGTTTATGTGTGTTTTTACCATCTAACTTTCACACGGTGATAATTCCTATCGTTATGGGAAACATTCTATAATGACGTAGTTCTTCAAGCGTTTATATATTGTATCGAATTTTAATTATATTTTTTGTAGAATCTGCATTATTCAAGATATTTCGTATTATTTCTAGCTTTCTCTCTTTTCTCGTTAATGTTATTTTTAGTGATATTCTTTGTGCATATTTTCCGTGTTTTTTCTACACTAGAATCTATGTACATATTTTCTATATTGTTTTGATTGTTTCTGTATCGTTTTCTATATTTACTATTCCTTCTACGTGTTTTTCTGTCCTTCATCTTTATAGCTCAACACTATTTATATAGACTAATTTGAACAACAACCATTGTCATGGTGCTGCCTTAAATGACATGGCAAACTCACGAACATTGATTGTAATTGTACTTGTATTAGAACATAACGAATAGCTTTTTCATATTTTGAAACACTAACCTTGTTAGAGGCACTTTTAAGACAACATTTTAAAAACACATTTGTTGTTCGTGTAATTTATCAAGTTCTTAATCGCGTGTGATTTGTTCTGTCGAATTAGTTGTTCTTCATGTGTGTTCATTTTCATTGTGTTATGACGACAAAATTTCCATACTGACGAAATTCTTCAAGCGCTTATTAGTATGGAGTTATCTAAGTCAATTATTTGTTTTGTTGTTTCTGCATTATTTAAGATGTTTCTGCTATTGTATATTACTCTTCTTGTTATTTCCAGCTTTCACTCTTTTCTCGTTAATGTTATTTTTAGCGTTATTCTTTTTGCAGCTTTTCTCTGTTGTACGTACATTATCGAATTACATGGTTTTTATATTGTTTACATTGTTTCTATATCGTTTTCTATATGTACTATTTCTTCTACGCGTTCTGTCTGTGATTTCTATTCATGTCTCAACACTATTTATATAGCCTATTTTCAACAGCAACAATTATCATGGTGCTGATTCAAGTATTGCAAACACGTGAAGATCGATTGTAATTGTACATGTAATAGAATATTTCAAAAAGCTTATCACATTTTTAAAGAATAAACTCTTAATCTAGTGTATAGGAACTTTAAAGACTTTGAATATAAACAAGTGTTAGTTACTGTTACAGACACATGAGTTCTACGTTTATATTACCACTAACCTTAATTTTGCAATTTCTCATTCACATTTTGTTGAGTTTCTAGAATTAATTACAGTTTAAATGTGTTTATCCCATCTGACTATCATTTGGTGAATATTTTTTATCGTTATGGAGAACATTGTATGCTGACGTAATTTTTAAAGCGTTTATGTAGAATCAAGTATTAATTATCTTTTTGTGGTATCTGGATTATTTAAGATGTTTCGTGTTATTTCCAGCTTTCTCTTTAAATGTTATTTTTAGTGTTATTCTTTTTGCAGCTTTTCTTTCTATTCATGTCTCAACACCTATTTATATAGCCTATTTTCAA
>NW_013666399.1:160052-191809 GCF_000517525.1 Limulus polyphemus
GTAATCGAATCTTTAATGGAATATAACGAATAGCTTTATCCTATTTTGAAACACTAGACTCGTAATATAGTGTTGAGGCAATTCTAAGAAAGATTTTTTGAAACACATTTGTTCGTCGTTTATGACACCACTAACCTTAATTTAACAAGTTTTTATTCACATGTGATTTGTTCTGTCGAATTAGTTTTTGTTTATGTGTGTTTCTCCCATCTAACAATCTTTTCGTGCATTTTTCCTAACGTTTTGATAAGTTTTACATACTGACGAAATTATTCAAGCCCTTACACAGTGTGGTTTCTCTAAGTTAATTATCTTTTTTCCTAGTTAATGTTATTTTCAGCGTTATTCTTATTGCAGCTTTTCACTAATGTACTGTACGCACATTATCGAATTACATAGTTTTTATATTGTTTACATTGTTTCTATATGTACTATTCCTTCTACGCGTTCTGTCTGTGATTTCTAGTCATGTGTCAACATTGAAAATAGGCTATATAAATAGATTCTATTTCATGTACAATTACAATCGAACATCACGTGTTTGCAATACTTAAGTCAGCAACATGATAATTGTTGCTCATTTCAAAAGGCTTATCACATTTTGAAATAATAAACTCTTAATCTTAGGAACTTTAAAGACTTTGAATATGAATAAGTGTTAGTTACTTTTACAAACACAAGTGTTCTACGCTTATGTTACCACTAACCTTAATTTTGTAAGTTCTCATTCCCATTGCGTTGGTTCTCTAGAGTTAATTATAGTTTAAATGTGTTCATCCCATATTACTATCATTTGGTGGATATTTTCTATCGTTGTGTAGAACATTCTATACTGACGTAATTTTTCAAGCCTTTATATAGTATTAAGTTTTAATTATCTTTTTGTGGTATCTGCATTATTTAAGATGTTTCGTGTTATTTCCAGCTTTCTCTCTTTTCTCGTTAATGTTGTTTTTAGTGTGCATCTTTTCCGTGTTTTATCTACATTAGAATCGATGTAAATGATTTTTTTATTGTTTCTGTATCGTTGTCTATATTCACTATTCCTTCTATGTGTTTTTTCTGTCCTTATTCTTTATTGCTCAACTCTATTTTGAACAGCAATCATTATCATAGTGCTGCCTTAATTAATATGGCAACACACGAAGATCGACTGTAATTGTATTCTTATTAGAACATAACGAATAGCTTTATCATATTTTGAAACACTTAAACTAGGTAATTTAGTGCACAGGCACTTTTAAGACAGACTTTTAGAAACACATTTGTTCGTCGTTTATGTCACCACTAACCTTAATTTAGCAAGTTTTTAATTACATGTGATTTGTTCAGTCAAATTAGTTTTCTTTTTGTGTGTTTCTCCCATCTAACAATCTTTTCGTGCATTTTCTTTTACGTTTTGATAACTTTTCCATACTGACGAAATTATTCAAGCACTTACATAGTATGGAGTTTCTCCAAGTTAATTATCTTTTTTTAAGTTTCTGCCTTAGTGTATATTGCTTTTCGTATTATTTCTAGCTTTATCTCTTTTCTCGTTAATGTTATTTTTAGTGTTATTCTTTTTTGCACCTTTTCATTGTTGTATGTAACTTACCGAAATACATGGTTTTTATTTTGTTTACGTTGTTTCTATATCGTTTTCTATATGTACTATTCCCTCTACGTGTTTTGTCTCTCTTTTCTATTGATATCTCAAAATCATTTATATAGCGTATTTTGAACAACAACAATTGTCATGGTGCTGACTTAAGTATTGCAAACCTTAATATTTCTAGCTTTCTCTCTTTTCTCGTTAATGTTATTTTTAGTGCTATTTTTTGTGCATCTTTTCCGTTTTATCTACATTTGAATAGATTTACATGATTTTTATATTATTTAGATTGTTTCTATATCGGTTTCTATAGTTACTTTTCATTCTATGTGGCTTATCTCTGCTTTCTCCTTACATCTCAACACTATGTATGTAGCCTATTTTGAACAACAACAATTGTCATCGTGCTGACTTTAGTATAGAATAAATTCTGTGTTTTACTCTTCAAATACAGAAGAGTCAAGACCAGTCATTCACAGGAAAAACATGTGTTTACTGGCATGCAATAGACCAATGCATGCCAGTAGCAATTTTTTAATCTTAAAGAAGCCAAGAAATCAGCATTAAATGATTGTACTGGTGGATGTTACTGGTACAATTAACCACAAGACCTTACAATAGCTCAGAAGGCACACAAGATAGCAAGTGAGGGAAAAACTGAAATATCAGCTCGGTCAAATGAAACCCATGGCTCTTTACACAAAGTAATTGGCCATTGGAGATACAGAAACATATTGTGGTTGGTTATCTAAATACTTTCAAGTCAATTGGAATAATTCAGGAATTTTCATGTTGAAGAAACCTTGAAAAAAGGTTTTTTGAAAATGAATACATGGATTGCTGGGTAATGCAAAAACACTAGGATGAAATGGAACTAAACACCATCTCCACAAACATGCCTATATGGAAAGCAT
Organism: Limulus polyphemus; assembly: GCF_000517525.1. Classification (NCBI taxonomy): domain Eukaryota; kingdom Metazoa; phylum Arthropoda; class Merostomata; order Xiphosura; family Limulidae; genus Limulus; species Limulus polyphemus. The sequence continues at coordinate 162,561 of NW_013666399.1, forward strand.
AGGCATTTCTCAATTTGTTGTTCACATGTACTTGGATGCTCAACTATATATAATGAAAGACCTTATGTTTTTCAAAAACTATTACCTTTACCTGGATGCAACTGGATCTCTACCTGCCTAGCCTAAGGACTGTAAGCAAACCATTCTTTACTATGCTGTTTGCATTTTAACACAGTCTACAACGATGAGCACGGCTCCTGTAGGTGAGAGGTTATCATCGGATCAAAGCACACCTACTATTGAACATTGGTTAACCTCTTTATCTCGTGATTTTTTCAATGCTTGCAAGCTTCGCCTCCGTCCTCAAAAGGTGGAAATTGTCTTTAGCTGGACACTAATCCATGTCTCTACACTAGCCTTCAATAAGACAAGTCTGCAGGAGTATTTAAAAAGATGCTATTTAGCAAAATACTCTGCAATTAAAACTCACTGTGTCAATGAAACAATTCATTACTAAATTTTAATTTTGAAAGTTTCTTTAGATTTAGAAAATAATACTTTATTTTACGTGTAAAATACTGTAAGAACCAGAAGTATTAATATATTATTGAAGCTCAATTTACAGAATTGAAAATTTATATTTTGTTGCAATTTATATAATAACTGTTAGTCTTTTTATGCATGCAATTACAAGATATCGCTGACACAATATATGGTCTACCCTACATGTTGTCTATCACAATCATAAGTATGTCAGCAGACGAACCTTTGTACTCCCTATCAAGCCCTTCAGAACGTCCATCAACACTATCTGTCTTTGAAAGAAGGTAAAGATTAGTCTATTGGCTCACTACGTTTTTACCTGTTGCTTTTTGTCTGTATACCTGTTCCTATTTGTTTGAAAATTATTAATTCATAACAAAATCAAAGTTAATTACATATAAGTTTACTTTCTAATGAAGTAAAAGAAACATTTCTTTCGAAAACGTTGACACAATAATACTTTCAACAAGTGTTATTGTATATATATATATATTGTATTTTTCTTCAGAAAACTTATGTAATAATGACAAAAAGGTTAAATTTGTAGATTAAGTTAATCTCCTGAAAAAGTTTCTTCTTTTACTAATGTCTTGTGTGTTTTTTTTTGTGTGGCCCGGTGGTTAGGGCGCTCGACTCGCAATCAGAGTGTCGCAGGTTCGAATCCCCGTCACACCAAAAATGTTCGCCCTTTCAGCCGTGGGGGCGTTATTATGTGAAGATCAATCCCACTATTCATTGGCGGTGGGTGATGATAACTAACTGTATTCCCTCTAGTCTGTGCTAAATTAGGGATGGCTAGTTCATATACCCCTTGTGTAGCATTGCGCGAATTTCCAAACAAACCAAATTTAGCATTCTTTTGTGTAGTTATTTAGTTTCACTTCTAGAGTTATTTTTATTTTAATATTTATTTTAGTTTAACTTTCATTTTTCTAGTTAGAGAGAGGGCTCACAGTAGACTGGTCATTGAGATTAAATTTATATTAAAGATTTCTGCACATTTCTCTTACTGGTCTGACACACTCATCGCAAGCACTTACCCTTGTCTACTTGGGTGTGTTGTGTTTGTTTCTGTCTATTTTCATCAATAAAGTCTCCTGGTGAGACAGTGGTAAGTTTATGGACTTACAACACTAAAATCTAGGATTCGACTTCCCGCAGTGGACGTGGCAAAAAGCTCTATGTGGATTAGCTCTAAAACAAACAAATCACCAAAAAATGTTGTTATTTATACACTTTGTCTAATGCTTTATTTCTTGTCAATTAACTCCGTCGCAGCTCATACAAAGAGACATAGGCTCGTATTCTGTGACATTATATTATCTGATTCTATAATTAATGGACCATAACTATGCAATATAAAATATTACTAAGTAGAAAAAAGTTTGGTCTTGTAACTAAAGGATATCACTGTTTCGGAGAGTTGAGTTTGTTCTCAGTGGGTGAATGACCAGACTCATGAACACAACAATGTGTTCTCCAATCTGTTTTTCATCTAAAATTACTCTTTCTGTCAGTTTTAAGGTGTATGAGCTATAGGAGATTGAGTCAGGAACCAAGTTAGAGCAGATTGCAAGTATGGTATAGGAATTTCTCTCTTGAATTAGTATGGGCGAAATGATGCTGTGTAATATGACTGTTGAGCCCATGTGACACACTATCTTATGTACAAAAAAAAAACCAAATGCAGTGGGACAAAGTCCTGGTGCTGCTCTGGAATTATAGATGATTGGAAATCCAGCTTCTTGCTGGGATGGTCATTAAAGTGGCAAGTGAAGTGGAGGTGGTGGATACTAGTTGTAATTCTAGTGTTGCTTCCATTTGTTCCATATAAGAGTGAATATTCAGTTACGTGCAAATCTGATACAACTAGTGAGGATTTGGGTAGCAACCTAGCCTCAACACATTGGCAAAGTCTCAGTGATCTTCTGGATAAGCAAATGAATACATTTGTGAATCTGGATGATAAATTGGGTAGAATTAAAATCGTTTGCGAACACAATGAAAGAAACAATGTAAGTCCAAATAAACCACCACTGCACAGGCTTCCCTGAAGTACTGGGGATATAATCAGTGTATAGGTACAGTTGGTGCTAAAATATTGGGTCATACAGCCTTTATAGAGTGCATGATCATCTCCAGTAGAGATTGTTAGAAAGTTGGATGACCTGTTGATTTCCTCAGGATAAATGTCATGATTCCTTTCCATTGATACAAACAGACAAATGTCTGGATGCATTGAAAGTTCTTGATAGTTCAGCATACTAGACCTGGCTTTTGAATACTGACAAGTCACTCCTCAAGAGCTCCAAGAAAACCCCACTTACTGATCTATATCTAGTCATCACTGGAGCTATGAAATGTATCCATTTTAAAAGAAAAATAACGTCTTCTTGAAACACCCCAAATCATTCCTAATTAAGGTTTGGATATCTATTGGTTGATACCTCAATACAGCCCACTGCTAATGAAAATATTTACTGGATCAGGAAACTAGCTTTAACAGTTAGCTCCTTAACTCAGTTACGGAACAACGCAGAAAAATTGCTTGCAGTTATAGTAAACACCACCAACAGTTGTATGGCAGAAAGCTTATCTTCATTGTGGATCATGCATCACTAAACTGACTCATGAACTTTGAAAAACCAGGAGAGATGATTACAGTTTGAATCATAATGAGAATATGATATGGCATCATCCAGGAGTGCGAAACAGAAATGCTAAGGACTATCTCACTGACATAGTGAGACTATTCATTAAATGTCATAATCTAGGGCATTGGGTTGAGGTAAAAGTTATTTCAGCTGTCATAGCACAAAGTCACATTAGGTGATTTAACTCGTGACTGGATCCCAAAATTCACCCCTCAACAGCTTCAAGAAATAGTATGGAACTTTTTGTCCTGCTGCAAGGTAAAATTTAGCCAGCACAATTTGAAGAACATAGCATGGGAGTATGCAATATGTGGCACTTGTAAGACTAACTACAAATGCACAGTGCCATGATGAACCAATTTTACCAACCATCTAGATGTGGATCTCCAAACCATGTGGTGGAAAATATTCCATATTTTGAATGATACAAGATGTGGTGGTCACCATGGTGTTACTCACACAACTCTGTTGGCCAGGTTTGAATCATGGTGTTCAGTGATGGTAAATGTATTGCATTACTTGTGCACCACTGAGGAAAAAGGCTGGCCTAGATTGAGAAAACTCTGGTAAAGAATTTTTGATTCTCCTCTACAGAGAAATACCCTGGTACTATCCCTAAAACCAAGTGAGTTAATCAAGGTTTGCTAGTTGTTATCGACTATCAGATGCACCCATGTGATACAGGATGAGAGGTTTATGAAAGTTAATAATTAATATCAAAATATTGTTTGTTTGTTTGTAACTAAGCACAAAGCTACACAATGGGCTATTTGTGCTCTGCCCACCACGAGTATCGAAACCCGGATTCTGGCGTTGTAAGTCTACAGACATACCGCTGTGTCACTGGGGGGCAATATCAAAATATGTTAAATCCTTCAAATGATTGATGAGACTTGGAAGTGAAATGATTAACAATTATATATGTAATAATGTGTTTATATTAAGTATGCCAGTCATAATATAAAGTTTTTTTATCGAAAAGTAATAAGTAGCATGAGCTTAAAACATCTCACTTAATAAAAGAATGTCTATCTTGAAAGTATGTTTAACAAATTTGTGTGAAAACGATATCCTTCAAATGATTGATGGGATTTCAAAACGAAATACAATTGTAGAATTAATTTTTACCAGTTATTAATATAAATAGTGCTCCTGGTTTTGTCCTAAGTGTGCCAGTAATCAGTGAAAGTACATAGACTGTATGTACACCCCACGTAATGAAAGAGGAAAGTGGAGAAATCCCATCAGTACCCCTAGTAGCCACCCCCACATACTGATCTGTATTTAGCCATCACTGGAGCTGTGAAATATAGGCATTTTGCAATAAAAATAACTTCTTTTTGACACATCCCAAATAACTGATAGTTGATTAAACCATATTTGACCAGTCCAAATGCAAAAGCATAGGAGTTAGATGACAAATACACACACTTCCCTGAAATTATTATACGATTAGTTCAGTAAGTGGCCAAGGATACCCATTGGTTAATACTGTCCACTGCTGATATGTTGGTAGAGTAATGAGATCATGTTTTGACACCCTGGAAAAGATTTTATGGATCATGAAACTCATTTCAACAGTTAGCTATTCTCTGAGTTGAGGATGGCGAAGATGCACACTTCACATTATCATCCCAATACAGTGATGTGGCAGAACAGGCGCTACTAAGTGTCAAGTAGATGCTTACAAATCTTGTTAATTCTAGTTAAACTGACTACAGCAAATACAAGTTGTATGCTAAGATGATGCATTTTGCAACAGGACGAGAGTCGACTGGATGACCACCTAACATGCTCATGACTTGGCAGGAAATGATACTCCAAGAAGATGTGATGTATGGCCCACCTTCTAGCTAGCTTCATGATGCAACAGTGTGTACAGTGGTATCTAGAGTGCCTGAGACTAGCACTGGCAGATTCCCATGAGATTATGTGCCAGGAGCTAGGAAAGGCTGCCATATGGCCGAGTAGATATTACAATAAAACAGTAAGAGAAATACCTCCCACATAGAGAATTGGTCTGACTATGGTACATGCCAGAAAACTTGAGTAGTCAGCTGGGATGCTCATGATAACCTTCTGATTCGTATGGCTGGGATTAACTGTCACATAAGCAGTTAGGTCAGTCATTGATTTCCACAGTCATTGCATGAAAGGAAGTAGCAGCGCCTATATTCCAAGCTATTAAGGTTTTCTTCACATTGCAATGTAGGACTACACTGTGTAATTACTATTTGATTATCACAGTTAGAACAGTAGTTTGATCGAGAAACAAACAGCTAAAAGTGTTTTAAAATACATAATTTTCTAGTATTAGATGGTGTTGTCCACAAAATGTATGGATTAAATTTTGCAACTACCATTCGATTATAACAGCTAGTATGGGCACTTTGTAAAATAACAATAACTGAAATGAAGTTGAGTTCCTTGCTTCCCGAGTTATGTATGATTTTTCACTCAATTGTCAGAGCTAGAAGAGTCACTTGGTCAAGAAACTAGCCACCAAAAGGATGCTGTGACCTTTGTTCCTTGAGTGAAGGAGTGGTTATTCCAACAAAATGTGTGGGTGGATATTTGTGATGACCACTTGATCACTTTCTAGTAAAGCCAATTGCTTGATCGAGTAACCAGTGACTGAAAAGGTTTTGTATCCCTTGGTTTCTGAATATTGAGTGATTTACCATTGCAAAATGGTTGTTTGAAACGTTGTGAAACCTGCTATTTCTCATCAGAGTAGTGGCAGATCTCCAAAGCAAGCCACAGGGTACTTAAAATAAAGTCTAACATATGAACTTAACTGTGTATGACTCTTTTCTACACAGTGTGCCAGTTGTTTTCAGCAACAGAAAGTTAATTTGATGAATGTAAATCTCAATGGAGTAGTTCTTTTTCCATCAAGGTTACCTATATTTAATTATTTGTAAAGCAAATTAACAGGAATCGGCTGATTTGTGTAAGGAAGTGCAGTATGCTGTCATTCTACAGCTTGCATCCATTCTGGACAGTAAATTACCATTTTCTGTGAAGCGTTGTATTCAACCACAGTTGAACTGAAGGAGTATTAATATAAAAGGTTGTTACTAAATGAATGTTAATTCTGGTGAAGGGAATGTTGGTTGAATAGTCTAGGATAGCTATATTCTAATATGAATTGTTAATTTTATAAAATCTGTAATAAGCTTTTGAGTTTCACTACTCAGAGATGTGTAACAGGTGGGTGTGTAAGCTAGTCACTGGAGCTCGACTTTACCACCATTCACAATAGATTTATATTAAATTCAGAAATACAGTCGTGAGTGGATACACAAGTCACCAACTCGAGGAAGTTTACAGTTAGAATACAAAATGGACTCTGAGATGGAGGTTCCAAAAAACACATCAAGTTGTAATATAACATAGATATTTCAACTTACAAATTACAACAATTGAGGCATCTTTTCCGTTAACAACCTTTTGATATTAAATTTCCTCTAGATCTCTATAATTTACTAAATGATTTATCCTTCTTATTACACATTGACATAATTCGTCTCTCGTCATATTAATCAAGTCATACGTAAGAATATCTACAATATACTTTGACCCTTAACCATTAACACAATACTGGTCATACAGATTCGAAAATAATTAATATTCATGTAGAAATATGTTATTATACTCAGCACTTTGATTATATAGTATTACACTCCATAATAGTTTCTTTATCTATACTACTCAAAATATATATCATAAAATAAGAAAATCAGTTACTAAGCTAATTATACCATACATCAACACAAAATAATTGAATGCAGCAAACTGATGACCATCATTGATGATAAAAAAATGATGAGGTCATGAAGAGAAGAGAAAACATCACTTGATTGTTAATGATCTTTATCATCTGGAGATGCACAATCTAGAACTCATCACTATATATATGTAGAACACACTATTTTTACTGTTAAGCATCCAGTTATACAACACACATGTTTTCCATTTTGCACAATGTTTTCCAGAGTCAGGATGATACTAATACAGCACTTGTTAATAATTTGTTAAATGTCTATACACTGGACATCTTTAGTTTTGCACATTAACACATGGTAGTCTCGTAATATAGGATATTATTCACTTAACATCGCACGGCATTACTGTGCACAATTCATTACTGCTAGTTCTTTCATAATATAGGTTTCGACTATCCAGAAGCGTATGAATAGAAAAAACCTTTTGTTGCCAGGATCTGTTCTTTTTTCGTTATGAATTTGCACAACCTATCTAATGAGATAAGAGTAATGAATAGGCTCACACCATACTTGCAAATGGTGGCAGAAATAGTTCGATAGCCTTATCTGAAGTGTGAGTAAGGTGAAGTTATTTTTGGGAAGTAACTCATATAAAACGTATCCTGATACATAATAAATTTTAACTTGGTTTACCCAAGATTTATTTAATTATGTGAACTATTTTTCGTCATAAGCATTGAAATATTTCAAAATCACGCAGTTTTCTGAGCGTATTCTTAATATTTTCTAGCACAAGTCTGGTTATAGTACAAGAAAATGCAATCTATGCAGGTAATCACTAGATGAAAAAGTAACACCTTTGTGAGAGATTGTAAATATGCTCCTTTGTACTGAACTTAAAAGAAATTATATATTTTTGCTAATGAATTCCATGATGAAAAGAACTAGACCAGCACCAAAATGGCATTTTATTAAAGTAAGTCATTAGTGTGGGTACCTACATTGCAGTCTCACCCCTGGTTCTTATCTATTGGACATGTACTCTGTTTCTATAACAACCAGACAATAGTGGATGTAGTATGGCAGGATTATGATATACCTGTGGATCATCATCATGACAGTGACGACCTTGGAGAGGATAGCTAAGGTTGAGGTCACGCTTGAGACCCAAGGATTCCTGTGTCAACTGGGCTGTCCACAGTTAGTATGAATAATGGTGTACAGTCAAATTAATTATGAGCACTTGTAAGCTAGTAGGCTCAGAGCTTCACTGCAGATGTGTTTCAACCTTTCACACTATAGTCTTGAATTTTATTTCAGGACAAAGTATTTTCATAACATGGTATTAAGATTTCAACACACACTCTTGTTTGAGTTTTTCTAACCAATTGGAATTCTTTTGACCCCGCATTTTCAATCCTGATTATATTATTTAACATGAAACGTTTAACTCTTTTGACTAGCTTCATTTTTCTACTTTTCAGTTTGAGTTAAGTGTATGCTTTTATTTGTTGTTTTTATCTAGAATTTCTGTATAATCAAGAGAAGGAGCCAATGGTTTTTTCTTTGATTTCTCTGATGTTCGGGAGTTTGTGGCATAGCCTACCATACCTGGGGCAGACCTTACATTTTTTTCTTTGGATCATATGGATAAAGATACATTTCATGACAATGCATTCAACTTGTAGGCTCTGGAGGCTGCTACTGTAGATTTAGCCCTTCAGAATGTGGAACATTGCTATCTGCTGGTGTTTCTGAGAATGGTGTCATAAATTGTTGGCTTAAATAATCATATGCTATTTACTCTGGTTGTCAGGCCTTTGCTAGTTTCACGAATATAAACTTTACTCCATCCACCACATGGACTGCAGTATACTATGCTGCTGTTTGTTGTGTGTTTCCGTCTTCTATCCTTTACCATCTTTCATATTATCATTCCTGTTTTCATTACTACCTCTGTGGTTTTGTCTCTTTAGACTGTTGATGGGACTTGCATCTGCTACTGGATATGATATGATGAGGAGTTTCCATCATGATACAGAAAATTTAAAGAGCTTTTCATTGATCTTTATGGATGTCGCAAGATTCTCTTCTAATGGAAATTTTTAAGTTTCGGATGGTGTGTATTGAGGCAAAGATGAGCTCTATTTTCTCTAAGCAGAATGTATTGATATCAGTTATGCGAAGTGAACTTACTGCAGTGTATGTCCTGTGTGCCAAGTATGATGACAAAATATAACATAACAATATTATAAATAGCGTCTGTAACCTTGTATCAGTTTATATTAAACATTCAGTTGCTTGTTGGTCCTCCCTGTATTCTAATAACCTTCGCTAGGCGACGTGAAATGCTGTAGATGAGATTATTGATGTAATCCATGATAATTTCATCTCAGCTGTTCACTAGAAGGTGCTGCAACTCATCTAGAATAGTTGGTTTAGGGTCGTTGTTAGCATTTTTTGGCTCATTTCTGCCCAACAGTTCTCAATGGGATTACAATATGGAGACTTTACTGTCCATAGCAATCCTGTAATTTCATCCTGGTCGAGATAATCCATTACAGTGAGTGCAATGTGGACAGTGGCATCATCATCTTGGAACATAAAATTATTGCCAAACCTTGCCCTGGTATATAGCAGAAATATCGTCTTCATGTGATGCCTGTAGAAGACGTTATTTATGTTTTCCTGGAGAAAATGAAGAGCAGTTTTTTCCACCATGATGAATAGATACGCAAACATGTATTGCACTATCTCTTCTGTTGTGTTCCCTGTGGGAAAAACAGTCTTACCTCATCTGTTCTCCAGGCAAACGACGAACACGAATCAGCCTTAACAAGTCGGAAAGAGGATTTATCAGAAAAGATGGCATGTAGAAATATGGATGAATTATGCCAAATATGAAACAAACTTGTTACTTAGTACAAACATAGAAAGTAGGTGAAGATAGAATCCTGACATAGATTCAAGCTGAAATGTCGTTGGTTTATGAAATATCGTTGGATATCATATCTACATTTGATTAAGTGCAAAATACGGTATGTAAAAAATGGGAGAATGAACTTTCTGTGCTCTTACTTCAGGAATATTATAAATATTACACATTAAACACAAGTGATTGAAGACTGCATTGAAACTGATTATTTTTTTCTGGTTTACATATAATTTTTCGTTTTTATTTTTAGATTCACTTGTTAAACGTTTCTGTTGCATCACGCGTCATACTTTACCATCCAATGAACATTGTCAAATGCTTCACTCGAAGTTTAATCCAATACAGGTACGTGTAATTGCTTGTGAGTGAACACTTTAAAAATTACGAAAATACTGCTGTAACTAATCAGACCAGTGCAAAAAAAAGAAAAGATTTTCGGGATTATGGGAAGGCTACATAATGATTGGCGATTTTACTGATGGTTTGAGGGATATGGGTGAGTTGAAGAAATGGTAATGAACAACGTTGCTTGACCTGGCAAAGCTGAGTATTTCCATATAGGTGCCTACAAACATGAAACTTTCAAATTAGACTTTATATTTAGAGTCTACACAATCTACTCCAAAATGAGAAAGCTAAAAAACTGCTGATATTATGTAAATAAGTTAGATTTTTAAAGAAAATTAGAACACTCTCAATTGCATAAATATTTAACCCCTTGCTACGGCAACCTTAAATCAGTTCAGGTGCAAAAGATTAGTTTGAAAAGTCACAAAATTAGTGTAATGGTTTCTGTTTGTGTGTAATCGAAGTGGTTTAATTTGACCTCAGAGTAAATGCATCTGTTCAAGTCACAACTCACATATGACAAACCAACCATGAAAACCAAGAATCTTTCCAAACAAGTCAGGGATAACAAGGAGAATGTTACAATAAAATTTCAAAGTCGCTGGTTATCCCTTTGAGTATAGTTAAGTCCATCATTAAGAAGTGGAATGTGCGTCATACCAACCAGTCATTACCCAGATCAGACCACCTTTCCAAACTAAGCAACCAGGCAAGCAGGAAACTGGTTAGGGATGCCACTGTGAAACCAACAGTGCCTTTGAAATATTTGCAAAGTTCCATGTCTGAGATGGGAGTCAATATTCATACATCGACAATATTCCTGTCCTTAATGCAAAGCTGGCCTTAATAGGCGAGTGATAAGAAAGAAGCCATTACTGAAAAATCATCATCATATGTCTCGTATGGAGTTTGTGACAAACCATACAAATAATACTGAAGACATGTGGGAGAAGGTTTCGTGGCCAGACAAGATAAAAATTGAGCTTTCTCGTCTAAATTTAAAGTGTTACATCTGACGCAAACCCACCACATCACATCACCCAGTCAACACCATCCCAATTGTCAAGCATATAGTGAAATGGGGAATGCTAAAGGCTTTCTTAACTTGGGAATGTTTAGAAGAACTTTCATTAAGTCTTGGCAACCCTAGCATAGCAGCGTTTTAACGACAGCTCATCTATTACGAAACTTCCACATAGATGTTCTACCTAAATACTTTGCTCATGATATTAAAATTAATTTAACCAATTTCTTTACTAATATCAGAAGGAGAACCTTTGCCCGTTGTTCTAATAACGTTAAAACGGCTTATCGACTGCTTGAGAAGATTTTCAAGAAGAAAATAACCTACAGACATTCAACAAAATCTGCCTACAAGATTTACAATGCTAGATACCGGGTTTTGATACCCGTGGTGGGCAGAGCAAAGATAAGGCCATTGTGTAGCTTTGTGCTTAATTACAAAAAATAAACACATCTATTGTTTTTATAATTATTAATCGAGAAAGCTGGATTAGTTTTTGCTTCTATATTTAATCATACGTTTTACATTTCCTGACGTTTGTTATTTGTTTAACTAACATTTAATCGTCCTGAAAACTATGCTTATGTTCATGTTTACCTTTATAAATTTATTTCTAAAGTTTGGTGTAGAAAATCTTACTTTCTTCATTTTGATCATTAAGTGAAGTATCTGGTATTGATCAGAAGGGTATTAACCTAAATCTATTGCTACAACTTGGAGTTATACAGAATAGGCATAATGTATTTGCGATTAGGAATTGTCCTGGAGATATTAAAGAAAATGATTTTTGTTTACACGAATGAAAATTAGAAGCCATAACATCCTGAAGAAGGGAAAGCTATGATTGATCATACCACTTCTATTGATGAAAAATTTTCTGACTTTTAACATTTACAATAAACAACCAAATTAATCTGAGTAAATTAGTTCAAAATCTATCGCATTTGAGATGGAACATTAATTGCAACTGAGAAAACGAATAATAAAATTTAATTAAAACATTTTTGGCGTGTGTGTAATGTTCAATGTTAAAAACTCACAATTTTTCAAAATCAACGATTATTTTATACACAATTCTATAAAAATGAGATTGTTTTCAGTCTCCGGATTACTAAAATATAATAACTTACTGTACAGGATAAAAAATGGTAAAAACCCGGTGAGACTGGAAAACAATCTCATACACTCTAAATTAAGATGTTTATAGTATATTAGTGTATCTTGAAGTTTTGTTAATAAAATGTTTCAGTATGTGTGATACTTGAAAAGTCTTTACTTACACATTAGGGTATGGTGAAACACGTCAGTTTTAAGTTCTACGGAAGAGGTAATATGAGGGTCAAGATTTAATGTTCAATACAACGGGGAGAGTCAAATTTAGCTATGAATTAAAAGAGTATGATATTTTTTAAAATAAATAAACTTTGACCACTTTGGTGAATGTCCCTTATGTTGCATTTATGGTGATTTATTCCATTTGACTAATAACATGTTAGAACAAGTATATACCACAGGTATTATTACATTAGACTGTGAGTCAGTATATCTTGAGGTTTTGTATGAAACGTATGTTTTGTATAAAAATAACAGAAAACTGATTTCTCTTACATTGCAACACTCTTTCAAAATATGTGTTAGTTTTGAAACATTACAATATGAGATATATAAAATAATAATTAAACTGAACTTGTGACCAAATTGTGGTAAATTAACTTTTTGAAAAGTAGATAAATGTAGGTGAGAAATTTCAGTATGTAATTGAAGATCCTCCTAATATTGTTTGGAATGACAACTGTCTTTTTATTCAAGAACATCCTTCTACTTTAGAGGAAATAGCCCAGAATTTTATGCATATTAAATTATTCAGTGGTTTTTGGAATTGGACTTAAAAATTACGGATATTGACAGATTGAAAGTAAACATATGTTTTAATCCAAGTGGTTTAGATTTGTTAAACTGGTGGAAAGGACAGTGCTCTTCAGAAGCAAAAAATATGATCAAATTTCATTTTATGTAGACCATTAATGTCATATTTGGAGGTATGTTGGTTTTGCAATCTTATAAAGGAGAAACAAGTTTCATTTATTCCATTTCGCTCACGTAGAAGGTGTTATCGTTCACTCATTTGTGAACAGAATTGTTAAAAATGATCATTTTTACGATTAAAAGTAGAATTGAATTGGTCTTTGGAAAATAATTCTAAGCCAACTGACACAGTTTGACCAATTGTTGTAAAGTACAAGAATTGTAAACTATCATTTATAAACTATAGAAAATAATTCATACTGAAATGAACAATTAGTAATACGGTAGTTATATGAAAGCTAATCCAGTATTTTATAAATTATGATGCTTATAATATATTAGTTACATGTGTAGCAATGTTACAATACTTGCTTCATTCAAATAATTGTTTTTACTTGTAACATAATTAAATCTAGATATTGATGACATGCTGAAACCCTCTATGTTGAAATCATCATGGCGGCCTAGCAACATGCTTTCTAAACAACTTTCGCCCGTTATGGCGTCAGCGCCCTCTGGTTCTACTTAATGGAACTATTATATAAAACCTAGCAACACTATTTCTGTCTTATGCCTGTCCTATTAACGCGTCCGATATGGAACTGTGAAATAACATCATCACTAGCCCTCCCCTGAAGTCGACAAGCATGGTGCGCCTTATGGCGGCGTGCCTCTAACAACCCGATAACTACTGATCTGTAACACAACACACAAAGAGAAGTCTTAGTTAAACACATACCAAAAAAGATTGAAAGCATTAGGCATCATTATGAAAAATGTTGAGTGAAGAAACAAGTAAGTGATTTAAAACAACTAAAGAAAACTAAACTAGGTGAGTTTATTACTTAAATTTGAAATAATAATGTGTTATAATATATATACATATGTGAATTTATAAAAAAGACGGGACACAACAAGAAAGTCATCTTTTGCGTGATCACAAGAAAGAAAACACTCAGAATCAACTGCTAAAATGTATTTCAAAGTGCAGATACGGTGAACTCACAGAGCTCTAAGAAAAGGCTCTACATCCTAATATAAATATAAGAAGGAGTAATAGAGCAAGGCTAATGAAGAGAAGGACATCGCGTAGTTCTACGAATACTAAAACATTTACGGTAATAACAGATCTGTAGGTTTCCCATAACAAATACACGAACTAAGAATATAGCAATTTAGAATGCGTACCTAACTATAATATAGTACAAGTGGAAAGAAATGTGCTCACTTAATCTCCATTTATATATTCATAGATCAAGAAAAGTTTAATACAATGCCGAACTTAGATATTAGAACTTCTCACTCAAATGTCTAATAATTAAAACATGGAGACTTTATATGGAGCCATCTCATACTCATGTAACCCTAACCAACTTTTCTAGTGAAGTAATATAGCCACCATTAAAATAACATTCAAATAAAGATAAGTGTTCATATTTTTACCAAAATTCCTAGTGCCACATTCTGTTTCGTTGTGAAACAACTGTATTAACATATTTTCTTTTTGTCAAACCTGATTTAGTAAAACTGCTTGCATTTCCTCCTAATTGATAATCTTGTAGTCTTAGTATTTATATGTTGCTTTCAATTCTTACTCGATAATATCTTACCATATGAGAGCTGTTACCTCATATAAACACGTGAAGATTGCCTTGATCTGTTATTGGATAGAAATAAGACCTTTAAAACTTGGATATTCATTACTACAATAAATATCACTTATACAAAATAAAAATTCACAGTTTGTAGTTGTTAAGCACAAAGCTACCCAAAGGGCTATCCGTGCTCTGTCTGCCATGAGTATCGAAACTCGGTTTCTAGCTGCATAAGTCCGCAGACATACCGCTGTGCCACCGGGAAGCCCACAGTTTGTAAGCAGTTCCACAAGTTTGTACATATATTTAAGATAACAATTTGGAATTAATATTCTGAATAATTCTTGCGCATAGAATTTTATACAAAATCATATTAGCAATAATCGTGATTGATATAAAAATTAATACCAGATGGTGATATTCAAAAATAAGGAAGGAAAATTTAGTATCATGAAACCTTTTTTGTTTCCCCTTTTGTGATCACTGTGTGTATTTCTTAAAACCCGTAAAAAATAGTAAGTTTGAAAAAAATAGATAAACAGAATTATTTATTTACTCTAAGCCAGCTAACTGAAAATTAAGATAATATTCGTGTACAGACATACAAAGCAAGGTGTTTTTATTGAAAATGCTGTGTTATTACATAAAAGAATCAAATACTGCTATAGAAACTTGACAGATGCAAAATAAAACGATTTTCAGTGCTCATATTAAACAGATAGAGGGGCAGAGACTCATAACTTTGAGGACAAGTTGTGGCTCATCAGAATTTCTATCTTCCACAAAGAACATTGAATGTTAGAAATTTAGTTGATTGCTCTTGGTTTGTTTCAGCTGCTAACTTATATAGAAGGTTAAATTTAGTTAGACAGGTTTCGTAAATAAAAGTTTCAATAGCTAAGTAAAATAATAGGAATTCCTTTTCAAAGATGTATTATATCAAATGTGGCCCAAAAGTAACGATTGTTCTATGCTTTTCCATTCGAAAACCTAAGTATCGCAGTGTGAAAGAAATGTGATTTTAAACGAAAGTAAAGGTCATGCTTAGTTTCAAATATTCATTGTTGCCACGATGAGAAAACTTCGATATTTCACCTTTCCAACGCAAGAGAAGAGGTATAAGTTGATATGAGTTGGAGTTTATTTTCATTGAAATTGAATAATGAAATGATCGTTGAAGTAGGTGATCTAACGTGAAAGATATTACTCACTTGAAAAATTTGTCCTGACTAAAACAGTGTTATATATTATTGTTATTACACCAATATCTTCTCATCTTCAACAGGAAGAGAAGCGATACAATAACCTTTGAAGTTGGTCAGTACAGTAAGACCTCAGTTCCTTCTCTGTTTGTGTAAGAACTCAACAACTTGAAGGTTTATAACGCTAAAACTGGGGCTTTAACCCTGCAGTGGGCACACCACAGATCGCCAACTGTGTAACCTTGCGTTTAAATACAGAAATAAACTCAAATGAAAATGTTTTTATTTTGTTGTTAACACAGAATGGAAAGATCCAAATTATTATTATTTTTATCATCCATAGCCTTTTCTTGATTTTACAACGCAAAATTATAGGTTCCACTGACAGAGACAATATCCTTGTCTTAAAATACCGTCTGGAAAAGTTTTTCTTTAAAGCTCACAAATAAGTAGTTAATTAAAAAAATATTTCCGTGTGTCCTATTAGTAATTTCGCCGAAAGAAGGCCAAAAGCCCCCTGGAGGCGTCACCTGCTTTAACCACTCGCACTACTATCCAGTAGTATGTTGTCTTTCAGTCAGTTAGTAGATAGTAAAATTACATCACATAAGGGACGCCTAACGTTGCAATTTGTACTTTTTCAATTTTGGTTGTATTTACTCTTAAAAAAGAACATTTTCAGAGACCCTGCACAAGTACATCTAGTTCTTATTAGAAGCTGTTAATAATATTAATTTTTAATTCTCTGAAACGAAAAATCACATTGTACGCAATCTTCCGTGCATTCATAAATTTAAGAATTTCTTGGAGAATTTGCTTATTACTTTCTAACAGAACTTGTTCTAATCTGTATAAAGAAACTACTTTCTGGAAAGTGATTACAACTTTTGTGAATTAATAACATTTGCTATCAGGGCAACGTTCTTCAGTTACGAAAAGAGGGCGTGTGACGACACACACACAAAAAAAGAGAGTTATTTTACCAAGTATCTAACACAAGAAAGAGTCATTAGAGAAAGCTGAATAGAAGATATTTACTTATTATTTAGCAACCGTCTTCTGAATTAACAAACAGCTAATGTGAAGAAGCCTAGAATACACTTGTATATCAAAAGAAGACTATGAAATCCAAATAATTTTTCATTACATGCACATATCAACTGCCGAATTTGAAATATGTTTAGTCTTTTGAAAGAATAAACTGTAAACTATTTAAAATTGACGATTATATCACCTTCACCTATAAATGTTGACCGTACAGCAACGTAATTCCTAAACAGCTTTAGGCCAAATTATTTATAAACGCCCCATGAAGACAAAGACTAACTCATAAACTAAATAAAGTCATACTTGTAGACAGGATGAAATATCACCCGATATACGCCCCCAAGTGGCACAGCGGTATGTCTTTGGACTTACAACTCTAGAAATAGGATTTCCATACCCGTGGTGGGCAGAGTACAGATAGCCCTTTGTGTAGCTTTGGGTTTAAGTACAAACAAACAAGTACCCGATATCTAAACACAATACCCAGAGCAATATTATGAGTATATATCTGAAGATATAATACTGGAAGTAAATAGGAAAATAGTAGTGAAATATACTGTATAACAGCATAATCTGAGCATAAAAGACTAATATGTTCTAAACCATAATGAAGGTATACAAATGTGTAGCACCATACTTCAGGATTAAGGCACTAACCATTTGCTCTGTTTGTAGCATACTTGGTCAATATGCTGCCACACAGTTTATTTATGAAAGTATGTAGAATGTTATTTTAAATATCCTGTAACTACCATAACTGACTCTTCACCTTCCCTCGTACATTCCATCAGCGACGTTAATATCTGAACTCTGGGCAGCATTCCCAGTGTTCAAACTACATATTTCTTTTCCAGCTAGGTGTTTACAATATTTAACTTATGCCTATTCTCATTATCCTGCTAAAGCATATATTCCCGTCCAATTAGGCATGTTCCTGACGGAATAGCATTAAACCATTAGGGTCTGTTTGTACTTCCCTGTTGTGGGTGTGTCAACGAATATCTTCCGTTGTTGAAGGAGGTGTAACTCCAAAGCTGCATTGCAGCTGTTTTAACTCGGTAGTAATACTATTTCCCTTTCCATCTTTTAACATACTGCTATTGATCATTAAGGAATAATGTGAACTTAGCCTCATTGGTAAACAACACCTTTTACTCATCTCACTGTTGATTTTCCACTGCCCATTTCGGGTTTTTCTTGTCTTTCCACAACAAATGTTTCAATGCAGCTATATGTCTCTTAAGGACTCACTGATTCAACTTGCTTCTTACTGTTGTTGGAGTAATTTAGACAGTTGGAAGGTCTCCTATCTTGTAGAAAATATATCCTGAGATAGTTGAGATCACTGGCAGGAACTGTGGTCTGTCTTTCTTGGCTAGAGTTGTTATTAACTGTTTAGTACATAGTACCTATTGATATGTGTAGTTTCGCTGCAATATGCCACATAGAATAACTTTTAATGACAAAAATGGCAACATCTATATAATTGTCGTATGGCATTTCCTTTCTGGAAGTCATATCTTCTTCAGGAAATACCAAAGGTACTGATGTATTGAAGGCTAGCCTTATATAATTAGTAAATTGGTGTTGCACCTTCAGACTGGTTAGAGGAATTCCATCATAGCATATTATTAACAAATGGCCGTACTCAGAAACACTTCATTTTCACACGATAAAGGGGTTTCATTACCGTAGAATTTGCCTTTCTACCATTTTCCCACACTTTTCCCATAAGGTTTTCTACTTGTGATATCACAACAAAAACTATAAACTCTATCAAGATACAACATTAAGGTTTCATATAAACTCACATTCACGTACTAAGAAAATGTATATAAATAACTAATTTCACTAATCTGTTATCCAAACTACAGAAACACCTAAACACAGAGTAATAAACGTGAGTAAACGACCATTAACAAAATCTAGACGAGGTTTAGGAAGTATATGACTAAATTCTGTCCCAACACATAACAAAACAATCACCTTAAATATAATTAGAGATGCAAAACATTCACTTGCAGCCACCCAGAAGAATAAAATGCAGGATTCAGTATCAAAATAAAACCAATAGTTCAGTGAGCCATAGAATTAAGTTCTCACTATAGCACAACTCCAATAATAAAACTGCCCACAGATAACACAGTAATAATTCTTTTGTTGTTGGTTTGTTTTAAGTTAAGCACAAAGCTATCTGTGCTCTGCTCACCACGGGTATCGATATCTGGATTCTAGCGTTGTACGTCCACAGACATACCACTGTGCCATTTGGGGGCAGTAACAATTCTATCAGTACTAGTAGACGTGACCTCATTAAACTTCAAACTCTACTTGAAGACGGTCACTACAAGAAGATGAAGCCTAACCTAACAATTAATAGAGAGGAAAGGATTGAAAAACTATTCAAGAAACATAATAAAAAAATGGGACAGAAACAATCACATAACTAACAGTGCACCACAATATGGCCACTAAGGTCTATCTAAAATTCGCAATAAAGGCTACTTTTCTGTTCCATAATTATTTGAAAATATTCATCAAGTCCTCCCTTAGCTAGATACATTGTAGATATAATACACCAACTAACTGTTAAAATATCCCCACATGCTGAGAACTCAGACCAGTTTGTAGAGATTATAAAAACAGCTAATGCTGTAAATGTTCCGCCGACAGCTTGAAATGATAGAGCGCTCAAGGAAGCACCCAACTGTCAATTTCCATAATAAACGAGCTCACAACTTTTTGCATCAGTAGAACTTATTTAGAACATAGAAATAAATACTATTAACTACATGAAGGCCAGATCATGGGCTCATTCCAATCACCAATTACTCAATAATTTCTTTTTATTGAACATTTTAGAGGTAACGCCCTCACAACAGACTTATTAAGGCTCAGAATTTGACTCTGAGATGTTGACGATGCTTTCGTAATATGATCACAGATTATAGCCAAAAATCAAGAACAGACAACATGCAGCGACACAATCACAATGGAAAAGAAAAAATATATACCAAACTCTTATTCCAAGACGGGATGGTAACTAAGTCACACAACTCATATGCCAAAGGACTTGGATCTAGTTTGGAAACAAAGAAAACTCGAGAAGTAAATACAAAGACGTAAATAGAATATAGCGTAAACTTATAAAAGATTAGAAAACAGTACAGAGAGGAATGTAGGAATGAAAAAGAAAAAAATTAGTTGGAGAGGTTTGTTTGTTTGTATGTTGTTTTTTTATAGCAAAGCCACATTGGTCTATCTGCTATGAGGAAAACAAAAATAGAACTGACCAAAAAAAAAAGAAGAAAACTTTTCAGTGAATTTATGAAAGAGAAGGAATATATATATATATAAGAAAAATATATGAACTGAAAGTAGTACAGATGTGGTTAACAAAATTAAAGAAGCTGCTTTAATGTCAAGTAAATAAATAAAAGTTGTATTTGAAGCTATATAAGCTTCACGCTGTAAACATTGAAAATTATTTTTAGCTTTCTACTACTTGTACATAAACCGTGACGGAAAGTATTTCGAAGTCGCTTATTGACTCCCTGCTTACTACTTTACATACGATACAAACTGTACTGTTAATTTTCGCAAGAAAGGTATGAAACTATAAGTTGAAATAAATTTAGATTTCGGTAAGTGAGGAATTGATTAGGATGAACCTAAAATTAGACAGCGAACAAAGCAAGTAAAAGATTATAGGAACGCATGAATCACAGTGAGTGGAATAGATTGATTACTCAACATAATAATTTAGACTCGTTATAGGTTATAATATAACTTGTTATCGTAATAACTGTTCTGATAAGGCTATACGGTATTAGCAGACACTTGTATAATAAAATTATAATTTCTTTTTTTATCAGTCCCATGCCAACATACTTGAAACACTAACATAAGCCACGTGCTACTATCAGGGAAGAGATTCAATTAGGGGAACCTGTAAGTGAAATTATTATAAATTTAAAAATGTTTTAATTGCATATCTAAAATTAAAATTTTGAAATAACGAGTGTTAACTCAAAACTTAGTAACAGTGATCAATGTATGTAAATTAGAAAAAAACAACAACAGAGGGTAAACAGCGCCTTCCCTTTAGAAAAGAGCCTAGATAATAGAAACGCATAGTTTTTTGATGTCTAATAAAATTATGATATGTAATGAACAGAAATGTACATGTGTGTTATTTACTATAGTTGTTAAACTACGGAAATCATTTATTTTCAAAAATATGGACAGTGCCTGATTGCTATTAAGTATTGTATTTGATCCTCTATTGTGTAAATTGTCAGTTTTTAGATCGTTTCCGTACCCCTTTTTCGGCAATGGAGTGTCAGTTATAGTTTGAAACATAATGCGTTGTGAAGCGCCCAAAAGTAACCTTTTCTAGAAGGCTATAAGCCAGAGAAGTTACGAATTTTTGCATAAGATATAGCTTCACCTTTGTATGTGCCCTACAAGGTATATCTTCTATGCCTTTCTGTCTCTTGCAACTTTTTCAATCAATGTGAGATGAGTTAGATATACGTTCATCTGTTACTTGCTTGCTCTGTTGAATGGGTAACTAGGGAATATAAGTTTTTTGAAGGCATGGCGTGTGTGATTTTCAACAGTAGTTGTTTTTCATTTTGGATATTAACACAAACTATGGATTTCAAGTTTTCTCGCTAATATGGGTGAATATTTGTAGCAATACAACCCCCGGTGGCTCAGTGGCGAAATTGAGGGATTAAGACGCTAAAATATAAGACTCGATATCCTCGGTGGGTACAGTACAAATAGCCCATTATGAAGCTTTGTGCCGAACAAGAATCAAAACAAAATATTTTTGCCCAAAAATTTATAATAAACAAAACTCTGAAACTTACTTCATACAATTTGAATCATTGATCAAAATACATGCCATGAACACTTTAGGAGAAATAATATTCTAAGATTGTTTTTTTTTTACAATGGACATTGCTCTAAGTTTACATTTATGGATACTTTTTATGTAAGTGTTTATATACAGTGGTATTTATATGACTATTAAACGAAACAGATCTTATTATTTTAGTACATTTTTTTAAATTGAGAATGCCCTACTAACTCGTACGTATTACCTTCATTAATTTTATTTTTCTCTGTGCCTGATTATTATTCTATTAATTTGTCCCTACGCAGTTCTCTAAAGATGCAATAATTTTAGCTTTCTGTAGACTTAGTTTTGGTTTACACAAATTAAATGTGGCGTCAAATGTTAAACTGCTGCTTTAATAAATGTTGGATATTTTTTGTGATATAACTAATCCAAGTAATGTCTGAAAAAGAAGAAACATTTTATTTGATCTTTTATATAGAAATTCACACACACACACACCTACACAGATATATTTGTGAAGTGTATGCATATACATACATACATATTTCAACGTAATCACGCCTTATTGTACTTGCCATAAAATATACGATACGAGATGGCGTAAGCTTTGTCAAGAAGATAGATGTTAATTGAAGATACTATTTGCAAGTTTCTAAACAGTATTGTCAGAGATGATTTGTGATGTATAAGTAACTTTAAGAACTATTTTTTTGTACAGTTAGTTTCGTGAGTTATGAAATACAGTGCATCATTCTTCTGAAGTATTATAATGTCACGAGAAATCTATTGATCAAATAGTGGTTGTAGTGTTGTTTGATTGCGTTATGCCTTTAAGTATCTTTTTATTCTTGAATATAAATCGTTTTACAATTTTAATCCAAGTGGAAACTTAAAAGGAAAGGAAATTTATTAAAAAAATGTGCGAATTATTAAAATGAAATCACAATGTATTCAAATAAGTACAAATGTTAAAGTAATTATAAAAAAAAGAAAAATGTGAAACTAAAAACACTAAGGAAAACAAAGAAACAATTTAACGATTAAATTGGTGTTGTCCATAAGATATATCTTAATTTTTTAAATATATATTAATCAGTGTAGCTTCGTATTTAAGAAATCACTACATATCTTCTTCATACTACTATATAATAACACATTTGCCTATTGTGCTAAAAGCTTGGTGATTTAAGAAAAGTTCTTTAATGGAAAAGGTAGTGGGAACTGTATGATTTTTACCAGCAGTGGTAAAAAATACAGCAGGCAAAAATTACAGTATATTTAAACTGATATGGAAACGAACTCATACGATTAAGATTTAAAATATTATCTGTTTATCACCTGCAGTAGTTAGTGATGCCACCTAGCGCTGATTGGCTGTATGAGGGAAGAGGGGAAGAGAATGGGTAGAGTAGATGATGCTATGAGAAACGATGACGTCATAGGTCTACGAAAAAATCACCAAAGGTCGCAGTTCTAGAAAAGGCAAAAAACAGAAAGAGCATTGTTAGGCGTGACGTCATAGTTCCACGAAGTGGAACCAGAGGGTACTGGCCCCATTACAGGCGGACATAACAGTGGAAGTAGTCCAGAGAGCGTGTTGCTATGGGCATGTTGTTAGGCTTTCATGACAAGAGGAAATGACAATGGAAGCTGTTCGGCAAATGTGTTGACAGTTTCACGAGGTGGAAACAGAGCGCATCGGTATGATGTAGATCAACATGGCCTTATAGTAATGAAGTCTTAAAACTAATAATTGAATGTAATTTCAGAAACACGTGTTTACAGTTTTGCTTTATAAGTAAATCAATCAATACAACTTACAAAGGCTGAAAATCCTTAAAATTATTAAATTATGTTTTGCTTTCATTTATATAGTTATTTCTATTACATGTGTTTTACAAAGGCGGGTAATATTTTTAAGGATTGCATACAGATTTTAACTTACAGTCAATTGCATAGATTTTACAAAGAGGTTTCCTTACTTCCATAGAACAGCATGCAGGTATCAACATGTCTCATCTTATATTGCATTTATTTGTGTTTCTATAGGACAATAATGTTACTTAATATTTTTTTATAAATATTGAGCAAGACAGCCGATTGCTTTTGTATGGTTTAGTACACATTTAACTTATAGTGATTATAGTTTTGTTTTCTATATTTAAGCATACTTTTTTCATTTTCTGACCTTTTATATGTAAATCACTTATCATCTGGAAGAAGACGCTTATTTAACATGCAAACTTACAACTATCTTACTGTTTCACTAGTTTGTCTTTATTCATATAATTAGGTTCTTGACAAAATATTGTTTCTTACGATAAAGGACAAAAAATACACAACCGATTTTGATTTAACAAAACTTTGATATAGTTTTAGTTTATTACATTTAAGTAGATGTTTTACAATTATTGTCCTGAAAAGGTCACAAAAACTGTTATTTCAATGATACAACTATAAAATACATGTTATCAATTACTTGAGTGAGACAGGTATTATAACCAATAATTTACTTTAAATACTTTTTCATTCTGAAAAGGACGCTTATTCAATTCTGTATATAATTTAACATACTGTTTAACTTTATAAGTATATATATATATTTACACATATAATGCATGTTATAATGTTATTAGTATGATTTTATTTTGCTACAACTAAAAATAATAAATGAATGATTTACTCTTTATCTATCCATTTTCTATAGAACATTTCCTTGAATATTAAAATTTCATAAACTTTTGAGACTGTAATGTTAAAACACTGTTTCTAGGAGGTCGTAACGTGGTCACACATACACTGTGAGACTTTGAGATATTTCAATATACCAACTGATGACAACTTTGACATTTGTTCATTAGTCACATTGAAAAAAAAAAATATTACCTTTTCGCTTCTACATCATTCAAGACTTTATGTACATTTAAACTTTGTAGTTTTCCAATTAAAAAGTAAACATAACCGACTTTTAACTATAATTTTCGATTAAGATCAGGAGTTACAAAACAGTATTCTGTGATTATCGTATATAAAAATGATGTTTAGTTCTTCTCCAATATGCTACCATGTAAGTAAAATTAAGAAATACTGTGCATACTTATCAAATCTTCAGGTACTATAAGCATTATAGGTTATAAATTACAGAATTTGCCTTTGTACAAATCATGTTCATTCCAGTTCAGCATATAAGATTTTATATAGTTTTAAAACAATAGTGAAAAATTCTTGTACTTTAAAACAAAAAATGTATTATATACTCCAGTCAGTATCATTGAACATTGTTAGGAATTACAAATGTCGTCACGTGGCCAGCCTCCTGTTAATTCACGTGCAAAACATGCATATATAAACGCAAAACAACCATACTTTACAGCAATTAAGTTAGAATAATTTTTCCACATGTTATATGTGTGAGATTTATTTATACAGCGAATGGTAACAATCTAGTCTATAACAAACAATCTAGTTTTTATTTGAGTTATCTTATGTTATATTCTTCAAAACTAAAATATATTTTGAAAAAGTGTTATGGTAACATTTAAAAAATAGTGCATTTGACTTGCATGACAAACGTTTTGTTTTTGCTGTTTCTAAAGCTTGATAGTGTAACTATCACATTCAACATACTGCTGAAAAGCTTATTTCACATTTAACTTTATAAATATTGAAAAATGTGATTATCTAAAAATACAGATTATAGTTTTCGTTCTATAACTTTTAAATTGTATGTGTAACATACAAACTTATTACACACATATAACATTCACAATCTTTAATTTTAGCATCTCGTTAATAAACTCTGTAGTAAATCATTTTGTTACAGGTTTAATAACTATTATAAAATAGCAACATTTACCATTTTTTCATAAATCTTTGAGAACAGGTATAACTGGTCTTTATTTTACAGTAGAGATGTAACTGACATAACACATGTATTCAAAACCACCGTGTCAAGTCGAAAATACAAAGTTGAATGTACGTGTGTTCTTTCTACCTGACATAATTATTATTCAAAGCAAATAACAGAATTCAAAAGATACAATTACCAAATGTCACTTCACCTTGACAGTATGTTAACCTTTTACTAAGAATAGAGGAAACAACTAAAATCAGTATTACTTTATATCAGACGATTTGTCCTGAAAAGGACGCTTATGTTAATGTTTTTTATAGACTAGACTGTTACCATTTGTTGCATAATGAAATCACATACATTTAACATATTTAGCATCATTCTAAGCTGATTGTTGTAAAGTATGGTTGTTTTGTATTTATAAATTAAGTTCACGTGTGTGTGTGTGCGCGCACATACGTTAAGAGGAGGCTGGCCATGTGAGGAAATTTGTGATTCTTAACAATGTTTAACAACTCTGTAATCCAGTAATTTATAAACTATGATGCTTATAGTACCTGAAAGTTTTGTTAAGTATGTATGCTACTTGTTAATTTTACTTATATGATAGTATATTTGATAGTATATAAAACGTGTTTTATATAAGATAATCACAGAATACTGTTTTGTAGCTTCTGATCTTTCTATAAAGGGAAATAATCGAAAAATTATAATTAAAACTCGGTTATGTTCATTTGTGTAATTGGAAAACTGCTAAGTTTGAATGTACATAAAGTTTTGAAAGATGTAGAAACGAACATGTAATGTTTTTTTTTCAATGTGACTAATGAACAAAGGTCAAACTTGTCAGCAACTGGTATGTTGATAAAACTCACTGCCCCACATTCTATATGTGACCACGTGTCAACCTCCTAACAAATGATATCTTAACGTTAGACAGTCATAAAGTTTTATGAAATATTAATCTTCAAGGGAATGTTCTATAGAAATAAGTCATCCATTTATTATTTTTATTTGCAGCAAAATAAAATCATCCAAAGAACATTATAACATACATTATAAAGTGAAACGGTATATTATATTTTATAGAGGATTAAATAATCGTATTTAATGCCAATTATTGGTTATAATATCTGTCTCATTCAAATAATGGATAAAATATGTATGTTATAATAGTTGTATTATTGAAATAATATTTTTTGCATCCTTTTTAGGACAATAATTGTAAAACATATGTTTAAATATAGAAACTAAAACTAAATCAAAGTTTTGTTAAATCAAAATCGGTTGTGTATTTTTTTGTCCTTTATCGTAAGAAACAATATTTTGTCAAGAACCTAATTATATGACTAAAGACAAACTAGTGAAACAGTAAGATAGTTGTAAGTTTGCATGTTAAATAAGCGTCTTCTTCCAGATGATAAGTGATTTACATATAAAAGGTCAGAAAATGTAAAATTATGTTTAAATATAGAAAACAAAACCATAATCACTATATGTTAAATGTGTACTAAACCATACAATAGCAATCGGCTGTCTTGCTCAATATTTATAAAAAAATATTAAGTAACATTATTGTCCTATAGAAACACAAATAATGCAATATAAGATGAGACATGTTGATATCTGCATGCTGTTCTATGGAAGTAAGGAAACCTCTTTGTAAAATCTATGCAATTAACTGTAAGCTGACATCTGTATGCAATCCTTAGAAACATTGCCCGCCTTTGTAAAACACATGTAATACAAATAACTATATAAATGAAAACAAAAACATAATTTAATAATTGTATGTAGCCCTACGGGATTGTCAACCTTTGTAAGTTGTATTGATTGATTTACTTATAAAGCAAAACTAAAAACACATGTTTCTGAAATTACATTCAATTATTAGTTTTAAGACTTCATTACTTGTGGAACTAGCAACACGTTTTTTGGACAACTTCTGTTTCCATGTCGGCCTGTTATTGCATCCTTTGGACACAGGGGTGACCCCTAACTACTACTCCTATTTAGCTTGTCATTTTTTGTTAAACCTTTTCTTTTCTGAGTTGCCCAAACTTATAATTAAATATAATAGAGAATGAAGAACGCTAAAGGAGAAATGACGCCATACCTCTAGTATTAAAAACTGTAATTTTTTCGGAGTATTGTAAATGAAAAAAAAATATATATATAACTTCTAAAAATTTCTTAATATCGAAAAAAGCTTATTTCAGTAAAATCTTAATATTATGAAAAATTTAGACTAAGATATTATTATTTATAAATATATATCTAATACAACTATACTATACAGTTGATTTTAGCGCAGTGTCACACAATTGGCTATCCGTGCTCTGTCTCCCGTGCTTAATCGAACCCTGGATTTTAGCATTGTAATTTCGAAAAGTTACAGTTGACCAACTGGGGGATGTACTACACAGTAAATAAGCAAAATGCATGTTTTAAAGGTATGAGGCCTGTGACAAAAAATAAATAAATAGAAGAGTTCAAATCCTGAGAGGTTAGCGCTGAAGTCAAAGTGCAGGACATTCGAGGTTAACAAGTAATCATGCTCAATCAAGAAGAAAACTAAAGTTCTTTGATCCTTCACTACAATGTTAATGTGAGGAATGTTTGTATGATAGGTGGTAGAGAGGATAGAGTTATCATAGTTTATTCCCGGTATCCTGAGGATGACGAAACATGTAGAGTCGTCAACGTTTTGAAGGCCATAGATAGGCCTAAATAAAATGTTTTTTAATTGTGTACTAGTTTAACGTTGAATATTATTTATGATTTTAATTCTCGTAATAATTCTCGTTTGATTTTCTCTCTCTCTTTAAACTACAAAAAGAAAATGTGCTTGCAAGTTATTTTTCATTTTGCTTGCATATTTAAAATTTGTGAGATACGTTGTATCTTAATATTCTAGATCAGGAGAGTCGATAATTACTATTATTTATGAAAAACAAAGATCCCCCAAGTTATATTATAATAGTGTCAAAATGAAACCATGAGAAACTAAAAACATTTAAACAAAATCTTTCATGAAACTTTCTGAAAATTGTTTTAGGTATTTCTTCTCCACATAACATTTAAAGTGCGATTCACTTAGCAGTCGAGTCTAAAAATCCCTATTATCGCTGAGATATTTATTCCATTACTCAAATAGTCATTACCTAAGCCATACCCGCCCTGCGGATTAATATACTTAATAAACACCATTAACTTGAAAATACTTCGGCGTAATTATCACATAATGAAAGGTAATAATATTTAAATATGTAATAATTCTAAAGTACATATTATTCATACACCGTCTGGAATATAATTTTGAAAGTTTAATCAATTATTTATGTCAATATGTACTTATAAAATTCATAATAATATATTAAAGTTCAGGTTGTATTTAGAACATATTGTTACGCCTCTGTGTTCCTTTGTTAATTTTCCGTAAAAATTCTTTCCGAAGAAACTTTAGCGATACAAGTCCTTGCTTA
>NW_013666399.1:192722-193905 GCF_000517525.1 Limulus polyphemus
GTATTGTATTCTGCTTCACGTGAGATTCATCTGCTCCATCAGGAATTGTCCTATCATCGGTAACAGTCACATCAGTGGTAGTAACTTTATCAAGGGCTTCACTGTTTCCCTTCTCAAAACCGAGTAGAGTTTCTTCTTCGTCAGTGGCCTTTCCAGGTGACACGTCTTCAGCGGCGTCTTTTGTTCCATTGTTCACTTCATTCTAACTGAAATGTCCTGGACCGTTATAACGCCAAAGCCTGTTGGCATGCCCCACCTTTGGCTTACCTCGCCGCCCACATGTTATCCGGAAATTCACGTCTGAGAGACGATCCATTATGTCATATGGGCCTTCACATGGAGATGACAACTTAGGAGACTTCCCTTTGGTCTTCCTGAGATTATACAACCACACCTTGTCTCCTGGTACAAAACTAACTTCAGTAGATCTCTTATCATAAGATAACTTCATCGAATCAGCAGCCTTTTTCAAGTTTGAACGCACTTGATGGTGAATATTATCCATCCTTTCCAATAACACTTTCACGAATTCTGACACATTTTCAGGCAACTCTTCATAAGGTGGGCGTCCTGTTAACAGATCCACTGGCAACCGAAGCTTCCGACCAAACATCAACTTTGCTGGAGTGTATCCAGTGGCTTCATGCTCTGCTGTTCTATAGGCCATCAACAGCAGAGGGAGTAAGACATCCCAGTCATCTTCGCGGCTATTACAAAACTTTGTCAATTCCTGTCCCAGTGTCCAATTGTGCTTTTCTACCATCCCATCAAACTCTGGGTGAAGTGGCGCTGTCCTGGTCTTTCGTATGCCAAACAACTTACAGCATTCATGGAACACAGCTGATTCAAAGTTACGGCCTTGATCAGAATGCAGTTCGTATGGCATACTAAACCTGAAGAAGAAATCATTAATAGCCGAAACTACAGTTGTAGCTTCCTGATTTGGTATTGCATATGCCTCAGGTCACTTGGTGAAATAACCCATCACCACACAAATGTACCTGTTTCTAGCACGAGTGTGGGGCAAAGGACTAGCAATGTCAACGGCTACTCTTTCCATTGGTGCGCCAACTTGATACAACTTCATTGGAGTACGTCCCTTATGCTCGGGTCCCCGTTTAGCACAACATGTCCTGCACATTCTTCCACATCTTGCCTAATACCTATCCAGTAAAATCTCTGT
>NW_013666399.1:193915-226406 GCF_000517525.1 Limulus polyphemus
AGCTTCAAATGGTCTCATTGTACCCAATAGTTCTTTGTCACAGGTCTTAAGCTTCACACCTTCTCCCAAGCAGGGTACAAAACACTTGCTTTTAGAAAATCAATTATTGTCTTCAAATCTTGGTCTTTCTCCTGCTCTGCTTTAATATATATATACTTAGTTCCACTTCACCATCATCAACTCCTTCAGTCACTTTGACTTCAGCTTGATGACACCTGGTTAGTTTAACCTCTCTTTTGCAGCAATGTCTGCAGACATTTTTGCAGGGTCTTCGGCTCAATCCGTCGGCATTTCCATGAGATTTTCCTTCTCTGTATTCAATATCATAATTATACTGGTCTATCATTCCGATGCAATGTGCTAGTTCTTTAATTCAGTTCTGGATTCTTTAATTATCTTAACCAGCATAGTTCAGCATGGTCTGTCCTGATGGTAAACCTTGCACCATAGAGGTAAGAATGGAAATATGTCAGACTCTTTACTATAGCAAATACAGATTCAGTATTACGTTACCGTTACTTCAACTATCTTCTGTATACTATCACCGGTATTTTTATGTGATGTTAGGGTGCGCAATAGGATAATAGAACTACTTGTCTCTGAGGGGATTTTGTTACCGTTCAAAATCTAACCAGAGACTAATCTAAGTTTATGTTTTTACCGAAATGGTTACGTAAGCGAAATGTTACTAAACGGAATAAAAGACGTGCAAAGGCAAATGAATATTTCATTTGAGGCTAATAGAAAGATGGATGGACTTATCCTAGCTCATTATCTGAAATTTTTCCAACCATTGGAAAACATTCTTTAACACAATGTGATACTCAACATGACTGGTGTTATATTTATAGTAATATTTATCCAGAAATCAGCTTTTAATGTTCACAGTACTTTCTTGTGCGAATCGAAAATACATTTCAGGTTATCCATATCAATAAACGATCTATTCTCCAAATTAATGTTTTAATAAATCATTAATATCAGAAGATCTGGATCTTCAATGACTCTCCCCCATTTCTTTTGGTAATTAAACAATTTATTTTCAAATGTTATAAATGAACTTGTTTAGAAACGTACTATTGTTGTTTATACATGAAATCTATCTGAGCATCATCCAACAGACAAAGTTAATACAATTTAAGAAAGATTTACCTTGTACCTCAGAAATTTTAATCAGCTTTTACTTTCTGTTTTTAATGTAGGTACATGGACTGTCTTTTTCGTACATTTGATGTTCTCAAATCTTACAAATTTATTGTGAAGTAAATGAAGAATGGGTTTGCTGTTGTGATTTGACAACCAACTGCTAAAGCATACAAGTCTGAAATTCGACTAAAAGTCCAAAGTAATGACTATTAGGCCACGCCACCACATATTGTATAATTGCATTACAAAATAACTGATTTAAGTTAGGAATCCAACAAAAGTGAATATTAACATTTCGCATATAAATACTTTTAGGTGATATAGCAAACGTCATCTCTAAATAATATCACCTTTTAATATCTATCTATCATACATTATAGTGATAAACAGAATACTGACGACTAAAGTTGTTTAAATATGGCGCTCACATTTATCAAAAATAGTATGCAAAGTATGAAAAGTTACGTTAAACTGGTATAAATATAGCAAATGAGCACAAATACAATTATATGCACCTGAAAAAATAAAAATGTGACAGAAGACATGCTCAATTCTGTAAATATACTCTAAGGTAGTCTCTTACTGAGGAAACAGTTTTGTTTAGAAAATACTGACAAATACTGATTTGAAAGAGAACACAAAATTCTGTATGAAGGTTTGTGGCTTTTACTTGCATTTTTTTCGAATTCATACTTGTTTGCTCGTAGATCATTCTTAGTAAAAATACATGTTCGAAGTTAAAAAAAGCCACATAAGTACGAGACAGAAACTTCTCTTATCGAAACTGCTAAAACTTTTCATTCTTCACTCAGATGTTATTACATTTCTCATCTTTTAGAGATTGTCCGAATATTTTTGTTTGGTTGTGAGGCACATCATAGCTCTCTCTATATATATATATATATAGAATAAGCTTCATAAAAGCCTTTTAATGTCATAAACGTAAACTTCGCATGATTGATGATTTTGGAAGACTCGGCTGTCTACTCGGAAAAAGATTTGCATCCGTTAAATAGATATTTCACATAGGTGCTGTTAAATGAAAGCCTTTATCTTGCCACCATTTAATCCCTATCACCCTTGATATTATGCAAGAGTGCTTAAGTAACTTTTCTATGAAAAAAAAAGACAATAAAAAAAACGATAACAAAATATAGCACATTTTTATGTTGGGAAATTGTAACAAGTTCGCGTGTTTTTTTCCATATCCAACGATAGCCTTCGTTAAATATATTTAAATTCAGGGAAACTGAATACTGAGATGCAAAATAAAAGTAAATAGTTTGTTTGTTTTGAAATTCGCACAAAGCACAAAGCCGTCCCTAATTTAGCAGTGTAAGACTAGAGGGAAGGCAGCTAGTCATCACCACCCACCACCAACTCTTGTGCTACTCTTTTACCAACAAATAGTGGGATTGACCGTCACATTATAAAGCCCCCATGGCTGAAAGGGCGAGCATGTTTGGTAGGACGGGGATTCGAACTCGCGCCCATCAGATTACGAGTCGATAGATTACGAGCAAACAGATAGATAGATTTATTTGATAATCACTTTGAATATTGAAAGGGGGTGGATACAATAGAGAACTTATCGCCAATCCAAGTTTCAAGAACATTGTTTACTTGTCATATATATTAGCAAAATAATTACTTAAAAAGCAACTTAAACATTTAATGGCAACTATTTAAATTTAGGCATGCCACCAAAACGTTAAAATCTCAAATATATTGATAATCTTTATTATGTTTCTGGCGAAACAGTCCCCCCCTAGTGGCACAGCGATAAGTCTACAGATTTATAATTCTAGAAACCGGGTTTCGATACCTGTGGTGTGTACAGCAAATAACCTATTGTGTAGCTTTGCGATTAGTTTCAAACAAACAAAAACCGAAGAAACAAAAAAGAATAAGTTTAATCTTCCTTCTTTGGATAAAATAATACAAAATACCTTTACCACAGTCATCTGGCTAGCTTATAAAAAGTATTGATGTTCGAGATCTTATACACAAGGCGGCTTCACCACAGCCAAGGTATTGGCTTATGAAGATGGTACTGAGGTTTAGAATTCTATCATTAGGTAGGTTTTCCGGTAACCAAAGTGTTTCACTAGCCTGTTCATAACGGTACGAAGGTTTCAAATCCAATTATTATTCTCGTTTTACTACAACTAAAGTCCATAATGAACGTATGGAGGCTATAAATGTCGTTATTACGACGATTTTTACCATAACCATGGAAGTTCAGTTATCTATTAATAAAACTGTTGAGCTTTTGCTAAAGTCATATATTTGTATTTTATTTTTTCCAGTCTAAGAGTTTATTACATGTAAGAATCTTTAGGAATCTTTTCATATATATGAAACTTTTATTTTTCACTAACAGTTTGTAAAATTATATTTCATTTATTTCGATTATTTTCCTTACATATCTAATTGGTGGTAGGTGTTATTGGCTAGCTGTCGTCCCTCTAGTCTATCACTTCTAAAATAGAGACAGCTAACGCAGATAGTCCTCGAGAAGCTTTGCCCGAAATTTAAAAAAAACAACGAAACTATTCTTTGTTGATGGACAATTTTTGGAAAATCTCTCTCTATATATATACATATATTTTAGCAAAATCTGTTGTATGTTTGTCCGCTAACTCATCACACACTATTTGTCTAATCTCCACCAAACTTGATATGGTGACTTCTACGGTCCCCAGTACTAATATGGAAGCGTCAAAATTCTGTCTGTCTGCCGATAACTTTGGGCATATAATAGTTAGATTAGATTTGAGAATGAGTTGGTAGAGATCGTGATGAGTAATAAAATCGAATCGGGTATACACACGCTTCACGCTTGGTATTGCTGGTGCATAAAGATCATAATAATTGGCTGAAATTCCACATTATATTTCCTTGGAAGGAGACACCTTGATGCAACATCACCAAATTTTGTCCAGTCGGAAACCTCTGCTAGAACTCTATTATAACTCACATAGTTTAGTCGTATCGTATTTAAAATTTGAAAATCAAAAGTTAAAGTGCATTTCGTCAGTCTAGTAGGCTAACAAGGCTAAAACTAGGAGGACTTTCCAAAGAGTGTGTGTTTTTCTTATAGCAAAGCCACATCAGACTATCTGCTGTGTCCACTCAGGGGAATCGAACAGCTGATTTTAACGTTGTAAGTCCGAAAACTTACCGGTGTCCCACCGGGGTCATCCAAACAGAAAACTCCGAAATATCTATATATAAAAGCGAAATTGTCTATTTGTCTGTCCGCTAACTCCTCTCACATTATTTGACTAATCTCAACCAAACTTGGCATGGTGATCTCTACGGTCCCCAGAAGTAACATGGAGGGGTCAAAATTTCCAATGGGGGGGGAGGTTTGGCCACCATCTAATTTCAGAAAAATTACCAAATCAGCACAACTTGACACTGATACAAGTTCCTTATACGTTTCCACATTTCTTGTTCAATCAGCACCAAACTTTACACAGCAATACAGGATGACATAAGGGGAGTTGGACCCTCATCTAATTTCGGAAAAACTACCAAGTGATACAGACTGACATGAGGAAGGTCATAAGGGGGTTGGACCCTATCTAATATATATATATAAACAAATTCGTATGTTTGTCTGACCGCTAACTCCTCGCACACTATTTGACTAATTTCCACCAAACCTGGCATGGTAACTCCTATGGTCCCCCGACGAAACGTGAATGGGTCAAAATTCCTACTAGGATTCTCACAACTTGCAACATGTAACCTATTTATGTATATTTTAATAATATTGTAACACCGACCGTTCCCATTCTCTAAATAGTGAGAAATTCTAGTGTAAAATAAATCTTCAAAGCTCATGAAACTTTATTATGACAGAACCACTTTTTTAGGCTAATTTCACTAATAATCAACTATGTCTCTCTTTTTCAATGTAAGGCTGAATGTGCGGCTTGCTTTACTGTGGTGTTCTCAGGTTTATGATAAATATAATCATGATCAAGTACCACATCCACAGAGATTCCAACCCTAGAGTGGAGATGTATGATGTACCAAAAAAGATTATTCGTATAATACTACAATCCACTGGTAAGTATGCCTTGAAAAAAAAAAAACTCAAAATACTTTATTGTGCAGCATTTATCAGCAAATATTATCTCGAACGACCTTTAAATTTTAAGGTTTAAGTTAAATAAATTATTAGGAAAAGAAACTATTTTGTGTTTAAATACAGAATTGGAAAGAAGAACCGCCCGAGCTTCATCTACATGTATCAATGCTCTGGGTTTTAAAAAGAGTGGTAGATGGAATTTTGACACTGTTTTGGAATAGTTTGGCATTTGGCAAAGTACGCGAAAGTAGCGTTGATTCTCTTGTGTGTTTTATATTTCAGTGACATTCCGATAAAAATCGTGAAGTTTAAAATTATTGAACTGTCAAAAATGAATATTTGAGGAATTTAATAGACTATGGCTTTCATTCAAATAGAATGCAGTGGTCTACTGTTGTGTTATTTTTAAAAGTGTAACTGTAATAAACATAATAAATTTTAAAAACGTACACACTATTTGTTTTAAATAAGAGTGACTGATGAATTGATGTTCTGTACTTAATTATACCGATCACTTCTCTGATATAAATAATTGACCACTTTCTTTGGTATAAAATTCAATGTAAATAACTTTAAGCTCTCATTTGATTATTAACCTTGTAGGAGGAAAGTAATATGTATTCTTAACCTTTAAAATTCTAAGAAAATCCACAATAAAATCTCTCTCAAAAAATTGTTTAGAGGCTGCAAGAGAAGCAAAAAAAATAAATTATTCTCAGGAGGAAAGAGCAGCAAGACTAAAAGCAGATAGGAGGAGAAATAAAGAGAAGTAAGGCTTGAAGCTGAAAGAGTTAGAAGGATTTGTTTTGTTTGTAGTTAAGTACAAAGCTACACAATGGGCTATCGAAACCCGGTTTCTAGCGTTGTAAGTCCACAGACATACCTTTGTACCACAGGGGGGGGAGCAAGAGTTAGAAGGGCTGAAAGAGGTACTTAAGAATCTGATGCATTAAGAAATGAAAGATTTGGAATGAGAGAGGCAGTTGTAGCAAGAAGTGTGAGAGAAACTGAAGGGGAATAGAGAGAAAAGAAGGTAAGTATTACATTTGGTAGCTAATCACTACGATTCTCGATGTTATATCAAAAAGCTTTAGTTTAGATTGTGTACTTTTTTGTTTTGAAAAGCAAATGTTTAGATAAAAGTTAAAATGTTACGGAAATTGAATTTTTAAAATTTCTTTTGTGGTTTTAAATACAATGCGTTGCAAAAGTCTTCATCCCCGGCAAAGTTTTCACATTTTGTTGCTGTTTGAGCTTGCAATCGTCAAACTTTCAAATAGATCTTTTTATTTAGAATCTAAACAACCTACTCTAAACCGAGAAAGTTAATAAAAACGCTGATATTACGTAAGTAAGTTAGATTTTCAAAGATATCTAGAATATTCTCAATTGCATAGGTATTCAACCCTTTTGCTACGGCAACGCTAAATTACTTAAGATTAGTTGAAACGTCACAAATTAGTGTAATGGTATCTGTCTGTGTGTAATCAAAGTTATATGACAAACCAACCATGAAGACCAAGGAGTTTTGTATTGCATTTTCCTAATTAATACTCCGTAAGCAGCTCTTTTGTTTCGTCTTATCGATTTTTTATAATATTCAACATATTTTACAAAATTGTATATTAATGTAACTTTAACGGCTATTTACGGTGATTTCCTCACATTAAGTCATACCTGTTTTTGCCAAGAGGCAAGGTAGATGAAAATAGCTGGATATTATTAAGATTAACATGTATTGTGGTAATCTAGCTTATCAACTGTTTTCCGAAAGGAAACAAACATCGTGAATATGTTTGTTGTGTTAAAACAACAGAAGTAGTTGAGTTTCACACAATAAATTACTTGTCGATGTTACCAGTTGGGTGTCTATATCTTCATTCTATGTAAACATGTCGCTGGTTATCTATTCACACATCGAACACATTTCTATCTTTAAAATGAACTGTTAAGCAAAAATATTTCCAATGTTCTTGACTTTCTACACTTTTAATAATATTTAATTCACTTAAGAAATCTGTATATCAATAGTCTACGATTGTTTTTAACAAAGCAGAATATTTTAATAACATTAATTACGCAGTAATCATAAGTTGGAGGAAGGGAAAAATAACATAAAATAATGAAGAATAATAAAAACTAAGCTTTCATAATTCATATGTACCCTATATATTATATCCAGTACTTGAACAACTAATTTTAATAAAATGTATTAAATATAGGAATACGTAATAACACAAATGAAAAGAGGAGTGTAATAGTTGACTAAAGACTGTTGTGAACATAAGCAATTAGATGTAACGTGCAAATTAAACGCAATTTAAAACTTTGGTACCGTAACTTAACTATTGATTCTTCTAAACTATTTGTCAGAAAATTGATATGCACATTTTGAACGTTTAGAAGCTCTAATGACGTTGTAACTTTTATAAGCAAAGTTAACTCTGCTAAAGAAAACATGCACAAAACACTTTTAATTTCTGAATAAACATATTTTAAAGTTGTTATTATTCGAAATATAGATTATTAACTTTTGAGTTAAATTACAATGTTGTTATATAAACATATTACACCGGTGTCAAAGTTTACCCATAAACACATTATGTATATATATATATAGTGTAAAATAAATCTGTTTTTGTTAGTATCTGATAAATTCTGACATGTAATAAGTAGTCTTACTTAGGTTAGCAACAAACAGAAAATGTGTTAAGACTTAATATAATTCATTAATTTATAAAAAATTTCCACGCGTTTTTCAACATCATTTACTAAAATGCATTTCACGTACGTTTTTCTTGTTTTTGTTTATCCACTGTGTTAAAAATTAAACGATGGGAAAAAGAAGTAACAATGACGTGAGCATGTTTAACTGTTGTATATTTCCTTCTCAATGGCAATATTGTTTATGAGATAAAAATTTTATGATCTTTATAATGTAAAAGTTGCGAATCAAATTTAGCAATTGATATTTCAAATTTTATTGATATGACTTTTAAAAATCCGTAAAAGTAAATTAAAAGTAACGATAATTTATTTCAAATTTTACCTAACTCTTGACTTTCCATAAATCCCCCCCCCCCTCAACCCCTTATCCACGAAAAGTATACGGGAAGGAAGACCCGGTGACATAACAGCAAATCCGAGGGCTTATAACGGTAGTAGAAGCGGTACTTTAGCGCCAAAACATGCCGCTGTGAGCTGAATTGATGCCTCAGGTGATAGGGGGAGGAGTGACATCACTATATTTCTCACTAGAGGGCGTGTTGCTAGGGGCGTGACATGGATGGGTTACTAAGATATGATTTTGTCATCATTATTGTAGTCTATATTTAAATACGTGTCCTAAAAAGATACAATTAAAACTATTATTTATACTTTTTATTGGTTGTATTTTAAACATTGTATAAGTTTAGTATAACTGTAGTAGCTTAATCTTATGTGTTTTGGACAAGGTGGGTGGTATCACTAGGTGAACTGTGTTACTAAGGGCAGATGATATTACTACAATTTAGAATTATCAGTACAGTAACAGTTTATAATTTCTATCACAATTACTGTTTTACTTTATAAATAAAACTCACATGAAGTCATTAGTTCTATCGTTTTTTCATATCAGTGTTTTACATTAGTTGCATAGAAAACTTTTTACAATTATCTGTACAGAAAAGGATGGATTTTTCATGTTAACATAATTATTTTACATATCTAAATATTTATCGCATGCAATAATTTAACATACAATCTTAATGTTTCACTTTATAAGTAAATGTACACTTATAATGCATATTTGACAAGATACATTGTTTGGCTTTATGGACTAAACATATTCTTATGCTAACTCTTTTTGCATGTAGCTGTGTTTTCATTCCTATCTCCAATTTTAACATTTGATTAATAAACTCTGTAATAAATCAGTTTGCTACAACTATGAATGACTTACCGTTCAACATGAAAAATCTGTCCTTTTCAGGACAGATAATTGTAAAAAAGTATGTTATGCAAATAAAATAAAATACTGAAGTGAAAAACAATAGAATTAATGACATAACAGATTTAACATAGTTTTATTTAAAAGTGAAACAGTAATTGTGATAGAGACTAAAATCATTTCAAAACAGATATTGTAAAAATATGTTATGCAAGTAACATAGTAAAGAAGTTAAAGCTGACCATAATGATAAGAATAAGAAAATAAAATAGGAGTTTTAATATAAGTTGTGCTTATAAAATGAAATTGAAATTGTGACAGAGATTAAAAACTTTTCAGTGTTGATAATTGTAAAAAGAACATTATGTAAATTAACTATTATACAAATGAAAACTATAAAGTTGATGATGCAATCATACGTTGAGACATCATATCATGAGCTCATCATCCTAATGAACTATCCACCTATAAATAACACTGCCCATAATAACACCATCCTCATGCAGTAACTCTTGTCCTAATAACACCGTCTGTTTCTAGAAACACTGCCCTTAGTAATACCGTCTGCCTAGTGACACCTTCCAAGTTGCCAACAACACATATGGTTAAGCTTCTATAGTTATACTAAACTTATACAATACTTAAAACCCAACAAATAAAAATAATAATTTTACTTTTAACTTTTGAAGGATGGGTGGTTGATTATAAATGCTAGATGTTCAAGTAATTATTGAAAGACCTTTGGCGGTTCCAATGCACGATAACTTCTTCAATAGTATTTTTAGTTGTCACATGTTTTAATAAATTCAAAGATTTATGACAGAATAATGTTATTTATGTTTTAGCAAGAGTAGTTACCAAAGTGAAAATGGTAATAGAAGTGTCTGTAAAATTTCAAACAAAATATGTGATTTTGTAGAAATGATCAATAAAATAAACTAGTTGGAGACTATTATCTAAAAACGGCATAGTAAATTGGCTTATCTTTTCAGACATGGAAGAACCAGGAATGCATCAGTAATGCTCAATAAGTGAGTAGTCTAAAAACGGCATAGTAAATCGGCTTATTTTTTCAGACATGGAAGAACCAGGAATGCATCAGTAATGCTCAATAAGTGAGTAGTCTTAAATTTGGATTTTATCGAAGAATTAAGGGGAAATATAAGTAAAGTATGTTATTGTTTCCCTTTAGTTCTCACTCTGTTAAAATAACAGATTCATTTTGTTGACAAATATGTGAAATTTGATATGTTTGTTTAAAAGTTATATTTCTTATGATACAATAAATTTAATTTATAGAAGAAGTGGACCGGGTGAAAATATTCTCTTACACTATTTGAGTGAAATTTGTCCCTTTTGTAAGATAAATTATTTTCACAAGTGCTTTATAAAAACGCACACGAGTTGAGATAAGAGTGAACATCATTATTTAAACTAACATTCATGCTTCAGTAACACTGAAATTTGCTGTCATTGTGTTTAATACAAGATTTACTACCTAAAATATAAAGAAGCCTGAGATATGAAACTATGTACACGAACATGTGATGGTAGTTTCGTTGTGCTCCTTATTTATTTCAGGAAATATGTCGAGACAATATATTTGTTACTTTTGTTAGTTGATAAACCGTGGGAGAATTTCATGAAATTTATATACGAGTATATTTATTTACAGTGATTTTATTGCTATTACAATCTGAAAATATAGTATATTTCTAAAACATATTGTTTGAAAATGGAATATGCAGTCTCTTTTCTTTAGATATAATCTTTTTTGTTTTTGTTATTGTAGTTTCAGGATCTACCACTAATTGGTTAGTTATATATGTTACTCAGCATGGAAATACGAAAGATGATGCTTTTAATATTAAAATGTTCTTACACAATGAAATTATAATTATCTTAAAGAGAAAAACTGTGTGAGACAGGATGCAGTCTGCTAGCTCTTACAAAATAATGTCAAGATTTTCGTTATACTATATAGAAGTGAAATGATTTTGTAATGAAGTACTCATTATAATATAAGTTCTTATGCGATTGTATGCGAGTTCTTTTAAATAGCTCTTCTGCCATAACAGCCGACAATGTTTCTAGTTACAGAAATCATGATGTATGTGATTTAAATTTAACTAGTATTACATTCCAGACATGATGAAAACAGTACATTTTTCATTCTACAATTGGTAGTATGTTTGATGTATATTATCCATTCTTACACTACAAAGCAACATCTCTTTTTTATACAGAAGATGAGAATTAGGGTTCCACAGTGTACATTTAAACTGTCCAAAGAGACGCTGTACCTGGTGGCTTGATCAGTATGTCTTCATATGAGAGAGCATGAATACCCATTCAATTCTTTAGTTGGTTATGATATGCCACTGTTGAATGGATTTATCATAGAATCAATGTACGTACACTTGATTTGTGTTACTTTTCCATGTTATTGTTACATGTTACATGCTATTGTCTGAGACAAGTGGACGGCTTTTAGCTTTGACTTTTGTGTTCATGGCTTCTCACCTTTACAAGTTACCACAATTTGCTTTCCACAGCTGGGATACGTCTTGATGTAACTCTCTTTCTGTATGGTCCTCGGGTAAGCTGATACATATTCTTTTGTTTTCCAATGCTATTAAATCCAAGGGATACCTTATTCTTGGAAATTCTAAATCCCTGATTTGAACACAATGTTATTATCTAAGTGTATGAATATCTTGTGTCACAAAGGTATTACCTACCTTTCCCATACGTGATCAGTGTTTGGTAGCATACGAATACCTACGTAATGTCAAACAATGTCAAAATATAGTTGTGATACATGCTGTTCTAGCATGACTATATAGTCGAATGTGATTGTCACGTGACTTGTTTATTTGCATATTCAAAGTCGTGTAATTATTTAATATCTTGCATAAAACTGTTTAAAATGCTACAAATATATATTTTACTCTGTTTTGGTTTAAACTTTTGATGTACAAATTCATAAACATATTTTTATTTTCGAAATAATAAACATCTGTGATTTTCGTATAGCAAATGTTCAAAAAAGATCATAAAACTAATAGACAATGCTGATTTCAATTAAATATAAACTATACGTGTCTCGAAAGAATCATAGTTGTTGCCTGAAAAAAAACCAAAACCTATAGCTTTTCTTATATCATAATCCTAAGCAATGGCGGCACCAGCACCAAATTTTTATACTCATT
Organism: Limulus polyphemus; assembly: GCF_000517525.1. NCBI lineage: Eukaryota > Metazoa > Arthropoda > Merostomata > Xiphosura > Limulidae > Limulus > Limulus polyphemus. The sequence continues at coordinate 206,307 of NW_013666399.1, forward strand.
TGTACTTTTAAAGGGACTCGTTATTATCCCCCCCAAATAATAATTAGCGTGCTAAATTACATTGAGCCAACGTTGGGTTTCAAAAAGTAATCACAGACCTTGGAAAGGATCAGAAGGTTTTTGACCATTCTAGCGTATCTATTCCTTTAAAATTGGATTGAAGAATAATGTTCGAGCATTATTTAGTTAAATAAATAATTTAGTGCAGTAGTACCATTAGTACAAAAATTATGGTAAAAGGGAATACCTATTATTATAGACTAGATCTAGATGACTTCTAGCATACAAAACAAAAATCTTGTAAAACAGTAGTGCGCGTGCGAACGTGTTTTTTTTTTGTTATATATGTTGCATTTGCTCTATGTAGGATTTTTTTTTCTTTTTAGAGGAGGCAAATTGGGACAAGAAAATAATTTGGGTGCAAATGCCAACTTGTGACTGAGGAAATTATCTTCAGTGTGATGGTTGAGGTAAGACGCATTGCAAATTATCTCAAATAGAACCTCTGGCTCCCCAGCTTCAGAAGTTGATCATGGTGAGTGATCTTTGGCATGGACCACTTGTCCTTCTAGATTCTATAAACCACATAATTCAATATTTTGATTATATCATAGGGTCCTTTCCAAAACCTACATAACTTTGGAGATTGTTCTCTCCTACTGCATGAATTATACAACCATATCATGTCGTTATAATGAAATCTAATTTTATCTTGATAAAAGAGTTAGCACGAAGGATAACATATAAAGTGTAATAAACTTAAAATAAGACCCAAAACTCTAGCGCTTTCGAATAGTTAACTATTCTTCATCAGGAGAATAAAGGGTGACCTTTAGCCTGCGCAATGCAATATATAGTAGGACGTGTGACGTCATGTAAACCGGAAGTCCCAGTTGAGTTGAATCTGGTGACCAACCAATTACAACTCAAGCCGTTAGTCTCCCGGAAGGGACAATTCGTTTGTAGAGAGAAAAAAACAACAAAAATATTATTATTAATTTTCATTATTTATGAAACTTTTGACTGATAGAGAAAAATAAAATACATAGGAAGATGAGAGCTAGATAAAATGATAATTTAAATCGATACCTGAAATAATAATCATGTAGAGAAATAGAAGCATGAATAAAAATTTGAATAATAATAATAATAAAACTTTACAAACTTAATTACAAATTATTCCGAATTTATTTAGAGACGCTCGAAGGTCAACAATCCCAGAATCGAGATTGATGCCATTGGGCGTTACAATATTTAACAGTGCTATCCAGTAAGCTTCTTTAATGTCCCTGTTTCTGTTTGATGTAAAATTTGTCTCTATACCTGTCAGTATCATGTCGTCAAGAGAGTGGTCAGGCATGTTGAAATGCTCTGCAACCGGAAGTTCTTTGTTCGTTTTGATTGAAGATTTGTGATTATTAAACCGCTCCCGTATAGTTGTTTTGTTTGGCCTACATACTGGAAGTTGCATTTTCGGCATTGGATTAAGTAAATAGCGTTTTTTGTTGTGCAGGTTATTGGTTTATTGATTTTAAACTGTCTTTGGTTGTCTTTATTAGAGAAATTGTTAGTCTGCTGCATGAACTTACAGATTTGACAACGTTTGCCATTGCAGGGATAACTTCCACCAGGTGTCGCATTAAAGTTAATTTTGGCATGCACTAATTGGGATTTCAATGTCTTATTTTTCCTAAAAGCTTCAGTAGGAACTTCCGTAAAAATTGTTTTTAGTCTATCATTAAGTTGAAGGAGGTAAAAGTGCTTTTTTCAGTATCGGGGGTAGGTTTTTTTTTATTTCGGGTGATATGTGATAACTAGTGGAACACGAGAGGAATTTGTTTTAGGTGACTGTTTCAAGGCAGATACACATGGAATATTGTTAGCTAGTTCAACTTGTTGAATCACAGTGTTTTGTTTATACCCTCTTTCGGTCATAGCTAGTTTCAAAGAATCAATGTGACGGTCACAGTTCTTACTGTCAGAGCAGATTTGCTTGACTGAATGTAATATATCGTTTGGTGTGTAGAGGGTGACAGCTTTGAAAATGTAAGTATTGTGGTCTATCAGTCGGTTTACGGTACAGATCAGTATGTGGAAAACCATCTTTTAATGTTAGGTTTACATCTAAAAAACTTATTTGAGTAGTAGAGTAATCTAGAGTAAATTTAATAGAAGTGTGGAAAGAGTTTGCATGTCTATATAAAGATAGTAAGGAGTCTTCGTCTCCTACCAAATTAAAAAAAAATTCATCTATGTATCGTTTCCAAATGTTTGGTTTCTCTTTATAAATTTCCAACAGTCTCATCTCTAAGTATCTCATGGAAACATTGGCATAATTTGGTGCCATCTTGGTCCCCCATAGCTGTGCCTTTTATCTGAGTACAGAATTCATTATTAAATTCAAACTCGTTAAGTGTAACAACTAGTTTAGCTAAGTCTACAATAGTATGAGTAGTGGGTTTTTCAATTTTCGAAAGGGAAGATACAAGATCTACCAGGCCTTCGTCGTGGGGAATGTTTGTGTAAAGAGAAGAAACGTCCATGGTGCAGAGAATAGTGTTTGGAGGTAATTTTCCGTTGTTCTTAATGTCAGAGATCATGTTCAAAAAAATGGGTTGTGTCTTTAATATATGACGTCAAACACGGAGGGATATCTTTGATGTGATGATCAACATAAGCAGATAAGTTCTAGGTGGGCATACCGCAATTGGAAATAATAGGACGACTAGGATTGTTAGGTTTGTGTATCTTTGATAACACGTAAAAGCGACCTGGAACAGGGTGTTTAAGTGAAATTAACTCTAAAGTTACAGGACTTAAGTGTTGGTTTTTCTGTAAACTACATAGCTTGTCTTCAATCATTCTAACAAATTCCGGGGTGGGGTCGAAATCTACTTAATAGTCTGCCCGCCTTCTAGAAATCTCTATACTGCACGTGACATTCGATAGTCTCAATATCAATAATTATAAACACAACTTCCGCCAATCGTCTGATTTTAAATCCCTTCTAATAAAAAACACAGTAAACAATCATAAGATATTAACTCACAAAATAAATAAAAGACTACCTACACTAAACAGTCTTTTATATCATAACAATTACATCTGACAAAAATTCATCAGAAATATAATTTTTAGTTATAACAGGGTTTTACATAGCATTAACAATAACAAACTGAACAATATTATTTCCTCAGGTTGTGATAGTCTCACTTTTCTTTAAATTCACACAACCATTGAAAATGTCATTCCTGAAACCCTAACATTGTTCAAAATTAAAATTTAAAGATTTTAATGAGTAAGGAACCTAAGTTTCGAGAATATAGGAAAATTAATTGTAATTTCACTATTAACGTATTGATGCAATCACTTAAATGTCTAATTCCAAGTCGAGTTGAAAAAATATCTTTATAAGTTTTCACAATAGTTCGAATGGGTAGAAGAAATAACCAACAATAGAATAGGTATTTTAGTTATTTATTTTATTATTAGATTTAATACACAACATTTAATGTCTTAAATACTAGTAATTACATATGCCAAGTGTAATAGGCATGGTAAATTAAGCTTGGGATTCTGCGTAGTTTTTATTTTCTACTGATCTAGTCCTCTTCTTAGCCAATCACAATTCATCATTGAAAGTCTTTACATGTGATTTTGTGTCATCTATGTAGCCGAGTAAGATATTTCAATATCGCCTATCGTGAACAAACTCGAATAGCCATTCAAACATGGGCTTAACATGGTCCAGTGATTATAATTATGTATTGAGAATCTGATGTTTTATCACTCAAATCCTATTAGCAGAAAAAAATTATGCTCTGCACTTTGGGGCCGTGGATGTATTATAAGGGACAGTCAAATCTCACTAATAAATGAGCCAAGATTAGCCCAAGAGCTAGTAGTGGGTGGTGTTGACTAGCTCCCTTTTCTCTCTATCTATTAGTTTAAAATTGGGGGATAACTGGTGGGATAGCACTTGTGTAGCTTTGTGTGAATATTCAGAATAAAGTAGCAGGTGCATTACATAACCAAAATGGTACTACAAAAACTGTCATAACCTATTTCCTGTTGTAAATGCTGTTTTCACTTGGCTTACTTAATTGATTTGCACTTGACAATATCCACTCTTCAGATTTAATGTTAAAACCATCTTGATCTTGACATTCGCTATGCATCCTTTTTTACGACTTTGTACACCTCCTGGTAGTCCACACTGAACCTTGTTAATTCACCCTTCTTCTTCACAGTGATGCCCAAGGAATAGATCTCCGATCTATTATTTCTTGATACTTTATGGTTCCTATATTTTGACAACCTCAGCCTATTTTGTAACTGGAAACTTCTGTTCAACTTGTATATTTATGTTTCATCTCCAGTCTCAAATATGAATCATATGTAGCATTGATGAATTGCGTTTCATGGCTCTGGTCATACAGCTTTCCTTATTTGATGATTTTACATCAGACTTATTATATCTTACTTCTACTTGTACAGCTTCAAATTTTTCAATATTCCACCAGGAAGTAGCTTGGTATTCATAGTTATTGTGTACATAACTCTAATCATAACATCCCTATTCTTCAGATTCACAAGAGTTCTTCCAACCAATAATCCGTTAAGAGAATTTTGAGTATTTGGTTCTGGAATGCCCCATTTGTTTCTAATAACTCATTATTACTCTTCCTGTGGAATAATAGCCGACCTCTTAGTTATCATTGGAGCACTGGAAGTTCATTCTCTGATAATTGCTGTGAAAAGCACAGGTTTTTCCAGTCATATGCCAAAAAAGTGTTTGCACCAAGCGTAACCTCAAAATAGGTTTTTTCCATGAAGCCTATTTTTTTATATGCCCCCTTTATCAGTGTCAATTACCTTCACATCATATTCAGTAGATAAGCTTTCCACAATGGGCAACTAAATGATCGCTTGCTGTTCATATGAATCCGTGCTCTTGCTATATTTTTGAAGGTATGTTCCACATTTATTTAAGATCAAATTAAATAATAGTTGTAGGACCAGTGTTGATTAACCTGCTGCAAGGATTCTCATAAATTAAATCACTGACCTGCAAACTAGTTTCCATTTCTTTAACCCTTTTCATAACGTTTCCATTTCTTGAACTCAAAGTCACAAAACTGGTCATTAATTAGATTCTTCATTAAAACTCAACTATTTTAGAGAGGAATATAGCTAATTTTATCCCTGCATTTGCTAATTCAGTCTTCAAGATGCTTTGTGCTGGTGCCGATGTTTTGTCCTTTTTTATTTACTTCATTTAAGTCATTATAGGCTTAACACCGTTGATTTCCTTTTGAATTTCTCTTTTTACTTCTTTGATGTCCTTTGGTATTTTGATTTTCATTTCATTCATGGTTTTTGTACATTTTGTTTGGCTTTTTATACTTTACCTTCCATCAGATTGATATTAGCCCCCAGTGGTACAGCGGTATGTCAGTGGACTTACAACGCTAGAAGTCGGGTTTCGATACCCGTGGTTGGCAGAGTACAGATAGCCCATTGTGTAGCTTTGTGCTTAATTCCAAACAAACAAACAGATTTATCTTTATTGACAATTATTTTACAAATATTACGTTTTATTCTTATTGGCCTTTTCTCCATGTTTTGTCATTTTCATTAAATTTTCAATCTCACTTCTAACACATCATCATATTAAAGTCCATGCTGTACGATAATTAATTATCTAACAAAATAATTATCGTTCCTGATACCAGTTTAGTAATAGTTTTTATTTTTGGGTGCGTTTTCTATATTATTTAATAAAAAGTAGAACCTTAAGTCCAGACCACTTAATGATAATGAAAGCATTTTATTTATTTGACTACAAGTTTTACATGTTAACTTTGTTAATGTTCACAGATAGGCCTAAATTCACATTAGACACTTACAACAAATTTATTTACTTGCTAATTTCTCGCGCCTACACAACACTTAGCGTATCTTTTATTACATCTTTTTGAGAACACATGCTAATCTAAAAATGAACTTTCTTTCTGAGTAACAAACTCAGTCGAATAATTCATTACACCGAACTTTAAAGAAAAGTCTTCATGGACACCTCCACCAAAGAGAGAACCGCATTTAGAGAGTTATATTAAGGCATTAGAAAATAACATAATACAGACATTAAAATCTTCCAAGCAATGTCACAATAATATTAACCAAAGTGAAAGAAGTGCTTTAAATAATCTTAAATCGAACAACAATATCATAACAAAGCCAGCAGACAAGGGTGGAGCTATTGTTATTCTTAACAAAGATGACGATATCATGGAAACTAACCGGCAACTAGAGGACACTAATTTCTACAAAAAATTCTCACATGATCCTATAACTCACTTTATTAAGACCATAACTGATAAACTCAAAGAACTCCTCCGAAACAATAAAATTAACAAAGAAACTTTTCAGTATTTGATACCCACACAAGCTTTTTCTGGTAGATTATATCTCTTACCAAAAATACATAAACCAAACAGTCCTGGCCGACCCATAATTTCTAAGATAAACATGGCTACTGAAAAGCTGTCCGCTTTTGTTTACCAACACAAAAAGTATTCCATGTACCCTCCTCTCTTACATAAAGGATACTACTCACTTTCTTAACATCACAGAAGATATTAATACTAACGGACAGTTACCACCCAACAGTCTTCTTTGCACGATAGATGCTTATTCCCTTTACACCAATATTCCACATGATGAAGGACTACAAACTCTAAAGTCCGCATTAAATCTTTCTTAAAAAATCAGAATCTCAAACAACAACTGATCTTGCCAACTTCGAATTGAATAATGACGATTACATTCAGATTAACGGTACTGTATTGGGTACCAAACTGGCTCCCAATTATGCCAACATTTTTATGGGTCATATTGAAAACCAGCCTTTACAACTAAGCCCTGTTAAACCTCATACATGGAAACGTTACATAGACGACATATTTTTCATTTGGACAACCGGTCTTAAATCACTTAAAGGATTTATCTCACATGCAAACTCCCTTCACAACACAATCAACTTTACTTGTGATTACTCGTATACTCAGATTAACTTTCTTGACGTCACTGTTTTTCTAAAAGACGAATTTTTACACACTGACTTGTACAAAAAACCTACAGACAGACCACAATACCTTCACTATAAAAGCAGTCACCCCTCTCACACTAACCGAAACATTACCTACAGTCAAGCTCTTAGAATAAAGAAAATATGGTCAGATGAAACAGACTACAGAAAACATACCAAGGATATAAAACAAACCGTATTACAAAGAGGATATAAAGATACGGAAATCAACAGACAAATTGAAAAGGCTAACAACACTCAGCGGAAAAACATCCTAAATCAGAACAATACTAAACTTTCAAATAGAATTCCTCTTATTATCACCTATCAGTTTAAATTCAAACGTTTCGCGAATTCTGAAAAAAACATTTTCATCTCCTACAACTGAACGATCGCCTTAAACAGATATTTCCTGAAGTTCCTGTTGTCTCCTTCCGAAAAAGCAGAACTCTAAAAAGTGTTACGTATTAGAATTCCAAATAGTTCGAAGCCGAGTTAACTGATAATTTAAATTCAGTAATTAAATTGTGCTTTGGATTTTGTATTTAAATAAATGCCGATATATTGTCAGTTTATGATATTTGCCAACAAGATTGATGCACATCATTTCCGTTTTTAACACAAATACGTTTCAATATAGACACAACAGTACAATTTACAATAACAATTATTAGAAATAGTTATTACAAACAATGATTTATAAACAAAAGTTTCACAAACTTACAAGCAATATAAAGTTTTCTTTCTGGTCTGGAACCTCCTTGATATTGTTATGACAGCAGAAGTCACGTGATAGAAGTCATGAGATTCTCGAAGGATCATGACTGTTCTTGGGAACTCTAGTCTTTTCTAGGCGCCCTCTATTTTAGTATATAAGCCCGGCAAATAAAGCGGAGATATAATTGCAGATAGACAGATATAGAGATAGATAATTGAGTCAAGCGAGCTGTAGGCACCGTAAGTAAAGTGCGTGAATCGTTGTGAAATATAGCGTGTGTGTAAGTTAAAGTGACTGTGGAAATTATGTTAATTGCAAAGTTGTATTGAGAAAGAATAAACTAGTTTTAATTAAGCAAGAACTCGTAATGCCGAAGTTCCTCGATAAGAATTTATACCGGAAATTAACAAACGACCAGAGATGTAACAATATCTTTTCGAGGATTCACGATGAGCGAGTTAATTACCTGTTGATGCAGATACAATCCGCTGGGAAGATAGCTAGCTTTGCCCTTGGCCACACACACACTAGGTTTTCCACGATGAATTTATATGTCTTCGTAAAATTACTAATGTCCAATGAGAATCCACTGAAGTTAAATGATTTCTAACGCTCGAAATTTATAAATATTCCTGGTGAGATATCTTAAATTTTCCGATTGATAAGCGTTATAACAATCACAGTTATAGCTTCCGAAGCTTTATAGCATACCAATTTTAGCGAAATAATAATAGAAACTCTCCTTGGCGCTTCGCGTTGGTTATATTTATAGGCGTGGGAAGATTTTGTAGAAAATTCAGATTACGCAACAATGCAATACTAGTTAAAGCGTTTACGTACACACATACTTTTGATTCTTACTCTCGAGAATCTTCTACAACTTTGGAGAATAGGCAGGAGTTTCGCAATACATAGCTAACACTATAAACTAGGTATGTTTTAAATATAAACTCAATCAAGAAACGTTGACATTAAAATAAATATATAACAACAACAAATTCGTTACAAAAGATATTCTTGTTCAATAAAAGTGAATTATACCCCATCCAAAAATGTTTTTCGTCCATGTAATAAAGGCCGTTTTCAAACCTGCAACTTCATAAAAACCACTGACTGATTTTCTGACAAACACAATTAAAGAAACTTTAAAATATCCAAAGAAATTACTTGTGGAACACAAAACACCATTTACCCTATATAGTGTAAAAAATGCAAATACCAATATGTAGGACATACACAAACAACTCTTAGAGAACGTTTCAACAACCATAAACTTCTGTTAACACCAAAAAAGATCTCCCTCTTGCTCAACACTTTAACCAACCCGGTCATTCCATTAACGATATTACTCTCCTCGGTATTGAAACAGGATTCAGATAGATAGATAGAGAAATAAAAAAAGCTTATTGGATTGCTAATATAAACACTGTTCAACCTTTCGGAATTAATCTGGGTTCTGGAATCAGTGAATTCCGTTCATTGGTTTCAACTCTGTCAGAAAAATAATTTTTATTGTTTGCTTATTGTTTTCATGTAATGTGAACGCTGAATTTCATAAAAGTTACTATTTATTTAAGATAATTTTCCATACCTGCTTTTATAAATTGATTGGCAGAACATATCATTTTCAATCAGTCTCCAGGTGTCATCTTTATTTTACTTAAACACTTAAGTATAGTTTTAAATATACATATATTTATCCATTTATCCCTAACACCTATTCACACACACTCTCTCCATCGGCTACACTATACCGGAAATTAGATGCTTACAAAAGTACATAGAGAAATAGACTAAACATTTCCTCGAAAACTGGATGACCTTCGTGACGTCACTAAAATCCCTTTATATACATCACTCATTCAATTACACCACTATTTACAGTTTGCCCCTGAAGAAGAAAGCTCGGGTTTTTATTCATTTCTATCAAGATTTTTTTGAACCTACGTGTTTTTCTAACATCAAGCTCAACAGGGTCTTCTTTCCCCGCTGATTTCTCCCTTGGCTGTGGCTAGACAGTAGATAGGGACAAAGGGAATCTCGTTAATCCATTCATGCGCGCCACTAATTGGATGACGAGGCATTTGACTATCTTAAGAGAGTCATATATATGTATATAAACTAAAACAAATGGAGAACCTCATAAATATTGTGAAAGTTAGTCTACAACAGTACAAGATATATTTAGATCAATGATCATTTTTCTAACGTGTACTTACAATTTTTTATCATGTGTTAATGAATTAAATTTGCAATTGCGAAGCAGTAAAATTGGTTGTAATACATAAATATAATTAGTTATATTTGTTCTGTATGCCATAAGAGAAAACTGAAGGCAATTGTTATTTGATCACAAATCATTAACATGATTTTTCTATATAAACTACAATAACTTATATAAGGATATTCATTATTTATGACAAATTATCAAATTTAATTTTAAGCGTAGGGTCTTTCATTTATTTATTTTTTCGTAGTTTGCCACCTATAACATCCTTAAATATACTTTAGTAAAAATAGTAAAATTTCATTGGATTATTTTTGATGGGATATATTAATTAGAATATAAAAATATTTTTATATTTTGATCTACTATTAAGATATTTTTTTAACATGTGGAAGCACTTCTGGCATACAATACAAAAGTACAGGATTACATTATCTACGCGACATTTCTATTACGTAAGATTGATGAGCTTCACAAGACAGATCTGCCTTGCAAACATATTAGGTTTGATTGTTAAGTCCATTGTTCATTCTAAAAATTGCGAGTAAAATACGCACTTATGAGATAAAATAAGAAATTCTTAAGACTCACAGGTAATAAATATATATATATGGAAGCTTCTACTCATAAGGCTGAAAAATGCAAGGATTTTAAAAACGTTTGTATTGAGCAGTTTATATATAATAAAAAAAAAGAAATTTCACTTTAATTAATTTTCTGAAATAATTATACATACTTAATACACCAGAATTCCATGAAAAAAACATGGATCGAATCCCGTCTATTACCAACATAATAGTTCATTTGAGGACTTCCTTGAAATTAGTTAGTAACTAGTACGTACCTATGAAAAAGTTGTTACTGATTAGAAATTAGACTTAGGCCATCGTGTAGTCTATTAACCAATATAACGATAGCTGTTCTTTAAAAACACAGTTACGTTGGCTAAAACATTTTGAGTGATATAGTGTTTTGTCAGTATCTTCAGAACGTATTTTTAATTTGACACTCATGTTATGAGGATTTAATAAGACATCCTAGCATAATGAACAGTGTGGCTTCATAAATTATTTTGAAAAAGAAAATATATATATGCGAGTGAAAAAGGAGGTATTTGAAGTTAAGCATAAAGCTACATAATGAGCTATCTGTGCTTTGCTCACCACGGTTATCGAGACCCGGTTTCTTGGATTGTAAGTCCGCAGACATACAGCTATGCCACTGAGGCTTGGTTTTTATGGCAAAGCTACTAAACGCCCCCAGGTGACTACCCAGGCATTATGATAATCTGGAGGTATCATCGCTGCACCAGAACCTCTCATTGTATTTTGTGCCCCTGATCCCCGTCGAGATTCCATGGGAACTATATTGACTGTGTTCGAACCCCTCTCACAAGCTAGCGTGACCAAATATCGCACATATGGTCATATGCCTCGAATAGCCATTTTTTCTTCGAGGATGGACCTCATTAGGTTAGGTATAGAAGTAAATTGGGTTAATGGAAGTGTCTGGCTGGTATACTGCCGCCTCTGTTAATCATGAAAGGGCCTTTGAACCCACAGCTAAGAGTGAATGTTTTTAGCTTCTTCACGCTAAGGGATTGACCGTCACTTTTATGATGCACTGACACTTCAAAGAAAGAGAATTATTTTGTGACATGGCATGGATTCGAACCCGACTCACCAACTCAAAAAATATAGAGCTCTACCATAAGGATAACCCCGTCCTGAAAGAGAAACGAAGAAAATGTTCTTATAATTCTCAAAAGGATATAATTTTGGCTTTTAATCATTGCATAGACAAGTGTGTGATACATCTATTAAAAGTAGCAACCTCACAGTATTTCCGAATAAATATTATTCTGATTGTGAAATCCCACTTACACGCAAAGCGTATTTTTCTAATACTTAACGTTCTTATGTATTCATTCATTTGAAGTAATTTTGTATGCTATGGGAGAGATAGCATAATCCAGATAGTTTTATCAAAACAGATAATTAATTATTCTTTTAAAGTGCAGACGAGCATATATGAAATCTGTCATCACCACCAACCCACAACTCTTGGGCTACTCTTTTACCAACGAATAGTGGGATTGACCGTCACATTATAACGCCCCCACGGCTGAAAGGGCGAGCATGTTTGGTGCTACGGGGATTCGAACCCGCGACCCGCAGATTGCGAGTCGAGCGCTCTAATCACTTGGCCATGGATATAAAAGGTACAAAGTCTGTTAAAAACTAGACTCATTTTATGATCGAATAATGCTGTGGGCACACAAAGAACTGTTGAAGTTACTGAAGGAAAAGAACATTCTTTCTAATACTAGTAATAAATGTGCTAAGGTCTGATGATTATAGTAATCGTATAAAAGTCGAAAAAAATCCCTGATAGGCTCTACGATTTTGTTAAATGAGAAGTAAACAGTCTTTTAAAAAATATGGAATGCTCCTTAAAGTTTTAGAGCTAGAAAAATCGAACTTGTAAAAATTATATCGTGTAAACCACACAGAACAATTACAAATCTACAATATTCATAAATATAAAATTGGTATTGTCTTCGTTTCATTAAATACACTAGTATCCACTTCGTTATTTTAAAATTAAACTTGTTGTGAGGAATTATGTGGCAAAGAATGTTCGTCTGTTGAAACAAATATTGCTATTTTATTCTATTTGTGTTCTTACATACGATAAATCGTCAGTCAGATTTCATGTCCACAGTGTCACGTGGCTGAACAAGAAGAATAGATACACATCAACTCAAACTTATATCACTGTTATATGAATACGACACCTAGTGAGCGAAAAGTTGGCTTGTATATTCAGATTTTAGTGGGTAAATTAAACTAAAATCGATGGTGAATAATTTTCTAAGCAGAAGACCACTAGTTTAGTTATATGTGGTAAGGTAGAGACCTCTAACGGCAAAATATACAATCCCAATTCATATAATAAGCAAAGCGTGACTGGCACAGCTGAGGCGGTTGAAAGAGACAAACTACGGGCTATAGTCCACCAGCACACACGCTAAGAACGGTCATTGTGTTTACTCGCTAGTGAACATTAACAATTTCGATGAAATTTTTGCCAGATATGTTAAATACGTTTTCTTAGCACACAGATTAAGGAAGATAAGTTGGATCATGCGTCAGCTTTTCTGTTAGGTTAACAGTTGCGAATGAAGTGCTTGGATATTCAGAAGTACTCAAATATAATACTAGCAAGGAATAAAGACTGAAAAGATCTTGCTGACTGAACATAGGGTATTCTCAAATAAATTTAAAAAGTACTCAGAAAAGGCCCCTAAATAACGTCTTGAACGAACTATGACCAAATCCGGAGGCTTCCTTTGTTTGTGGATGATGACCATTACAGCAGTCGCTAATCTTGGACAGCACAGTGTTTCAGCAGGAGGTAAGTTTATATGCAGAATTTATTTTTACATCTTTATATAATACTTAAAAGGTTTAATTAAATTACGTTCTATAGTCAACATCAGGGGTTAAATTGTGCCGGTACTTACCGGTACTGAGTACGGGAACTTATTTTTGAAGGCGATATTAGTACCGGGACGTATTTGAGCTGCTTTGTCGTTTTTTTTTTTTTAAGTTTACACGTAGATTTTTCTTCTTTTCAAAAATAGGTCCACTTGAACCAGCTGACTACATCTACTTTTTTTTCTTGAGAATTTCATCCCTGGTTGACATATGACATTATTTGTGTTTCATAAATAAGTTAGTCTCGATAAATGAATATAATGCGAATATAAACATGCATGCGAATATAAATAATCAGTGTCTCAACTAATTGCAAACTTAATTACTTTTAAATAAAATCTTAAGAAGCCAAACATCCTATATCTTTAGTTGAAAGTGCTAGTACTAGTATATTATGATCATAACTAAAATTGACAACATTTTCACCTTTCAGTGAAAGTTTTGATGTAAAGATCAGTTCTTCAAATTTTTATTTATTTTTTCTCTTTATAGAGTACATAATACTTATCTTAATTTACGAGCCATTGAACACAAGAAGCGTTTCGTAAGAATGCATAAACCAATAAACTAGCAAACAAATAACAGAAACGTAAAAAATAAATCATAATTTACAAGTCTTATTGAAATTCAATTTTAAAATACGAGGATATTTTTTAAGACGAAGCGTAATTTCAATCACCGGTGAAAGAACTGTTCCGAAAATTTGCTCTCAGACCCGTATACCGAACCTACTCTATTTAGAGTTATTAGTACGTAATAGACTTATAGTTTTGACTCCTATGTATCCATTAAGAAGGAGAGTTGGATGACGTTTTTGGATCAATATGTATTATTTGCTTTTTAAGAGGTATTCACTTAACTTACGAACAAAATGAAGTTTTGAAACAACTATTTGTGGGGTGTTAGATTTATTTCTGTACAAAGTTTCGTCTCTAACAGTACTTCTGTTTGGAATTAAGCACAAATCTACACATTGGGATATCTGTGCTCTGCCTACCATGGATATCGAAACACGGTTTTCAGCTCTATAAGTCCGCAGACATGCCGCTGTGCTACTTGGGGGCTCTCTGCAACATGTACAACATTTAAGGCTCAATCAAGTACGTGATCATGTCTCACTGTTAGAGACGAAACGTTGTACAGAAATATATAAAATATCCTACAAATAGCCGTTTCAAAACTTAATATTGTCAACACGCGAGGTGAAGGATGAACAAACAACCAAAAAAATAAATAAAAAAAGATAGAACAATCCCGAATATCTATAGCAATAAAAAGAGAAATCTTCTCAAAAATATTATTTATGTTTCAGTAAACTTTAGAGACATGGAATCGGAGAAGAATCCAGATAAAATTCCTGGGTCAAATTCCTGTAAACTCAATATATTCGTCTGCAAGTTGTATACATGCTTCAAGATGGTTTGGAACAGTAGTTTCTACCCAACAGAATTCGTAGTTTGTACATCAATCTATCATTCTCTAGCCACTTCTCTTTTTTCAATATACCAATCTCTGAACAGAACATTCTTTGCGTGATCATAATTGATAATAAATAATTAGAACAGTAAAAAATTCCGATACCCCAACGCTCCTAAAGCAGCAAGTGTCGTGTTCACGCACTGTGAGGTATTACAAGTTTCTCTCTACACACACACACACACACATATATATATATGCTCAATATTTCTCACTTCTTAAAGAAACACCAAAAGCATTTCTCAGTAATGGACATCTGATGATATCCAAAAAAGGTAAATCAATATCTATTTAATTACTTTTAAACTTTATATTTTTCAGCTGTGTATTTGTTGTGAAAGTTAAATAGAACAATGACATATTTTCCAAGGAAAGACAAATGAAATTCGCGTAAACATTTTGGGTTAAAACTATTTTGTGAAAAAATGTATGCAGGAGAATATTTTCTCTTGATCAAAATACTTGAAAGCTCGCGGTATTCCCTTTCTAGTCCTTTTGTTACTTTTCTGAATCTGATACAGAAGTCCCTCCCTTCCTTTTTTCCCTTTTGCTACTGAAGAAAAACAAACAAATTTGTAAGCGTGTTGAACATGGCAATGTTATATTTCTAAGATTGAACAGATAAATTTAGAATAAAAAAATTCAAAAATGAGTCTATAGAAATATGTATGCAATTTACATGCAATATAGCACCTATTAAAATTGTTTTTATACACTGAAATGTGAAGTTCACATATTTCCTAAAACAATTCGACGGTACATTTTTCCATTCGTATGTTCCACTTAGTTGTTTAAAGTATGGTTTTTTTAGGCATTCACATCTTTCTATGTTTCATGTTTGTCTCTACGAGCTTCAGAAGACGATGAAAGTGTAGTTGCTTTTCTTCTGCATTTATAGAGCACATGCATATTCTTGACAGTTTAGTGCCCCGCTTTCCAGCTGCTCTTAAAGCACACGCTTCTAGGACTGATACTATTTGGCACTTTCAATGCGTTTATTTTAAGCGTTTCAAACTTTGGCTATTTTTAGTTCAAGAAGTGTGGTCTACAACCTGTACTAGAGAAGGCGACAGTTAATATTCTGTAGAGGGGATAAAATTCAGTCAATACTTTTAAATCCAAATTTTCAGAACACATTTTAAGGAAATGATTTCTTTTGCACTGCAGTACAAATTAAGGTACTCATTTCAAAATAGTATATAAGAGGGTTGTGGTACTTATTTATATAATTAATATTAATACCAAGAAAAACATTTTTTGTTAATTACATTAAATATACTTCTATGTTCACAAATTTTTGTTTGTTTGTTGAATTTCGCCCAAAAGCTACTCGGATTTAATAAATAAATAGTTTCATATTTACATAATTTTAAAAACTTTATTGAAGCAGTCACAAAAAAGAAAAAAAGTCTGCGCATTTTATACATATGCTTAGAGCTTTAAAGACATGTTCAGTATAGGAAGATTTAAATAATGAGTTGTTATTAATTAAATACTAGCTGAATTACCAGTTTCCAGAACAGGTATTTAAAGAAAGCAATATATTTCTTTTAAAAAATACAATTTTCATAACCTTTTAAAATCTAAAACCTTTGATTTTCGAAACAAAAATTACACAATCCTAAAGTTTTTTGATATACCACATTAAGAATCATAGTGATGAGCTACCAAATATGGTTTCCATAATTCCTTCGAGACTTTCATTTCTTAATTTATCAGATTCTTGTACAGGTATTTCAGTTCTTTTTAACTCTTTCAACGTGAAGCCTTACTTCTTTCTTCCTATGATTTATTTCTCCTCCTAGCTGCTTTTATAACGACCAGCTTTTAGTTTTGCTGCTCTTTCTCCCATAGATTCATTCTCCTTCTTTCTGCTTTTCTTTTAGCCTCTAACTATTTTTGAGAGAGATTTCAATGAGGCTTTTCTTGACAATTTAAAGGTTAAGTATAGATATTAATTTGCTCCTAAAGGGTTAATAATCAAATGAGAGCTTAAAGTAATTTAACATTAATTTTATACCAAGGGAAGTGTTCAGTTCTTTATCTTGGTTCCCTGCTAGAGAAGTGAGCTGTATAGATAAGAACGGAGTACCAGTTGTTTAAAATAAATAGAGTAATTTTTAAATGTACGAAGTTCATTACAATTACACTTAAAAATGACAACAGTATACCATTGTATTCTATTTCGAATGAAAGTTTTAATGTCCAAAGTCTCTTTGATTCTGAAGATAGTCATTTTCGACAGTTCAGAAATTTTAAACTTCGCTATTTTGTTCAAGGAATATCATTGAAAGAGAAAATAATCTAAACACTTCCGACACTTCCGCGAATTTTGCCTCCTCCCTTTTATTAATCCACTTTCATAGAAGAGGAATGTACAAAGAAACGGTACAGATAAAACAAATGAATATAATGCAGTAAGAATATACACGAGTACAAAAAAATAATAATAATAAAAAACAAAACAAAACATTAGAACAAATTAATTACAAGCACTGAAACTCTTTAAGTTATACTTACCATAAGGATATACTCCCAAGAATCACGCTCCACCAACTTACCAACTTTACAATAAAAATTACATCCAAAATACTCTTTCTGGAATACCTACAAAAATATAATCTCGCATTAAAATAAGATAAATTAACTAACCCTTCTACAAAGTACCTTCCGCGCACTAACAACAACAACAACAAAAAATCTACCTTTTAAACCCAAGAAAGGAGTAAAAAGATTTCCAATTTTTTCCCACTTAATAGATATCACATGACTCCACAGATTATGTATTAGGTCGTCAAGAAATTAATTTCGCTTCTTTTTTTTTTTGATGAAAAAATCTGAACAACTTGTATATCTAGAGGAGTAGTCAAACGTTCGAGGTTGCTATGTATGTTAAGTTCATTTTTGCGGAGAAATTTCAGTTCTTTATGTTTTGTTTTGATATAGTTTGTTTTAAAAGTTTTATTTGAGCTTTTTCTATGATACTTTTGATTTTTGAATTGAGCTAAAGGCATTGCCGAATTAACCATGAAGCAAATGAGGCAGTTGCCTCAGGGCCCCCACAAAATATTTTGTTAACATTATTTATGAATATTGCAATATTAGATTTATATATTTATTTCATATATTTGAAAGTTTGTTTTTAATACTGTTACATATTACAATTTCAAATAGCCTAAACTGAGTAAAATTGTAATTTAGAGTTAGTAGTTAAATAAATGCCGATATGTATCCAATTTATGATATTTGCCAAAAACATTGATACACACACTTTTCTTTGTTTTATATAAATATGTTTTAACATACAAACAATAATACAATTAACAATAACAGTTATTACAAACAATGACTTATATACAAAAGTTCCAAAAACTTACCAGCAATACAAAGTCTTCTTTCTAGTCTGGAACTTCTTTGATGTCTTATCGAGGGTTCACGATGAGCGAGTTAATTTCGAGTTGACCTAGGTACAATTCACTTAACAGCGAGCTAGCTAACCCTATGGTCCTCACTGATCACGCGCCGATTTTTTCTACCGATGACGTTGGGTAATGTTTTCGTAAAAGTTCTAATGTCTGCAGTGAATCCACTCAAATAAAATGGTTTGTAATGTTCGAAATTTATAAGTGTTCCTGGTCAAATATCTGAAGTGTTCCGATTAATAAGCGTTATAACAATCACAGTTATAACTTTTGAAGTTCATAACACCCCAACTACAGCAAACCAATGATAGATACTCTTTTTTGGCGCGTCTCGTTGGTTATATTAGGTTCTAAAGAAATTAATGCGCTTTTTTAGATGAAAAAACCCGAACAACTTGTATATCAAAACAAAACATTTATTAAATGAAATAGCCTCCATTTTGGTCGATGATGCTTTTCCGTCTTACAATCAGGTTGTTAATACCCTCATTAAAGGAGTCACTTGGCTTTGAAGCAAAAAAACATGTCGATGTCCCCTTTAACATCTTCCACATTTGCGTACGTTTTCCCATTAAGATGACGTTGCAGTGAACGAAAAAGATGATAATCTGATGGGGCTATATCTGGAGAATATGGTGGGTGGGGGAGAACTTCCGAACCCAACTCCATAATATTGTGTTGCGTCAAACGTGCCTCATGTGGACGTGCATTGTCGTGGAGAAGAAGAACCCCTCTTCGAATGACGAGTGCAGGGCGTTTCTGATGAAGGGCTTGATTTAAACGTTCCAGTTGCTGACTATGGATCTCTACATTGACAGTTCGCTGTGGCTTGAGAAGTTCGAAGTGAATTACTCCTTCGATGTCCAACCAAATGCAAAGCATCACTATCTGCGAATGGAATCCAGGTTTTGGGGTTGGAAGTGGTTTTTGTCTAAGACTGAGCCATTGTTTTTTACGTTTAATATTCGCATAGAGAATCTATTTTTCATCACCGATGACAATTCTCTCCAAAAAATGGCCCGGCATGGCCAGGTGGTTAAGGCGCTCGACTCGCAATCTGAGGGTCGCGGGTTCGAATCCCCGTCACACCAAACATGCTCGCCCTTTTAGCCGTCGGGGCGTTATTATGTGACGGTCAATCCCACTATTCGTTGGTAAAAGAGTAGCCCAAGAGTTGGCAGTGGGTGGTGATGACTAACTGCCTTCCCTCTAGTTTTACACTGCTAAATTAGTGACGCTAGTGCAGATAGCCCTCGTGTAGCTTTGCGCGAAATTCAAAAAATAAACAAACAAACAAACTCTCCAAAAATGGTTTACACGCATTATGCGCCAGAAGAGATGAAGCAACGTGTACACATTGGAAACGATGATCCTTGGAGAGTTCATGAAGCACCCAAACACCTTCTTTATGGAGTTTTCTCATATTACTTAGTTGTTTACGTATTGTTTCATGAGAGTCATGAAAGTTTAGGGCCATTTCACGAGTAGATTGTCGTGGGTTAAACTCAACAAGCGTCTTCAGAGCATCAATGTCAATTCCAGCATGTCGGCCCCTGCCATCACAGTTTTTAAGGCTAAAGTCATCTGAACAAAATTTGTTGAACCATCGTTGACAGTTACGAACGTTCAAAACATTTCCATAAACTTTTTGGATATTCTTTGTGACT
>NW_013666399.1:227236-228136 GCF_000517525.1 Limulus polyphemus
AACTAGCTAACCCTATGGTCCTCACTGATCACACGCCGATTTTTTCTACCGGTGACGTTGGGTAATGTCTTCGTAAAAGTTTTAATGTCTGAAGTGAATCCACTCACATTAAATGGTTTATAATGTTCGAAATTTATAAATGTTCCTGGTCAAATATCTGAAGTGTTCCGATTAATAAGCGTTGTAACAATCACAGTTATAGCTTCCGAAGGTAATAACACCCCAACTACAACAAACCAATAATAGATACTCTTTTTTTGGCGCGTCTCGTTGGTTATATTAGGTTCTAAAGAAATTAATGTCGCTTTTTTAGATGAAAAAAACCGAACAACTTGTATATCAAAACAAAACATTTATTAAATGAGCTAGTTTCCATTCTTATCGATGATGCTTTTCCATCTTACAATGAGGTTGTTAATACCCTCATTAAAGGAGTCACTTTGCTTTGAAGCAAAAAAACAAAATTATGTCGATGTCTTCTTTAATACATTCTACATTTGTATACGTTTTCCCATTAAGATGGTAATCTGGTGGAGCCATATTTGGAGAATATGGTGGGTGGGGGAGAACTTCCGAACCCAACTCCATAATCTTGTGTTGCGTCAAACGTGCCTCATGTGGACGTGCATTGTCGTGGTGAAGAAGAATCCCTCTTCGATTGACGAGTGCAGGGCGTTTCTGATGAAGGGCTTGATTTAAACGTTCCAGTTGCTGACTATGGATCTCTACATTGACAGTTCGCTGTGGCTTGAGGAGTTCGAAGTGGATTACTCCTTCGATGTCCCACCAAATGCAAAGCATCACTATCTGCGAATGGAATCCAGGTTTTGGGTGGAGTGGTTTTGTCTAAGACTGAGTCCATTTGTTTTTTACGTTAATTATTCGCATAGAGAATCCTTA
>NW_013666399.1:228146-231748 GCF_000517525.1 Limulus polyphemus
GTTTTTGTCTAGGACTGAGCCATTGTTTTTTACGTTTAATATTCGCATAGAGAATCCATTTTTCATCACCGGTGACAGTGCTGTCCGAAAAATGGCTCATACACATTACGCACTAGAAGAGACGAAGCAACGTACACACGTTGAAAACGATGATCACCGGAGAGTTCGTGAAGCACCCAAACACCTTCTTTATGGAGTTTCCTATATACGCATTGTTTCATAAGAGTCATGGAATTTCAAGGCCCTTTCGCGAGTAGATGTTTCTGGGTTAGACTCAACAAGAGTCTTCAGAGCATCAGTATCAATTCCAACAAGTCGGCCCCTGCCATCATAGTTTTTAAGGTTAAAGTCACCTGAACGAAATTTGTTGAACCATTGTTGACACTTACGAACGTTCAAAACATTTCCATAAACTTCTTTGATATTCTTTGGGGCGTCTGGTGTATTAAAGTATACTAAACTTTACACATTATATAGGTTACACTTGTCCATGATGCAAGTTTTTGGGGGGTGGTTAATGAAAGTGTTCCAAAATGCGAAATTAATTTCTTGACGACCTAATACTACCGAAGGCTGCATATGAACATGTAATATACGAAAGATACACTTCATAGACAACCCCTAAAAATTAACATAACCGTCTCCAGAAGGCTTATAAAAAGACAAAGAAACTCTCTGGGATGAATCAGAAATCCGCAGTTAAGAGAGAAAAACCTTTGAACTCTCAGGAAGGGTAGAATTAAAAACCTCCAAATGGGGAATAGTGCTCGAATTAACAGAAACATTAACCTCCTTCCACAAAAATCAACAGTTGCCTCCTTCCATAAAAACCTTGGAACCACTTTATATAATAAATTCTGAACTCGTACAATACCAACATCTACAAAATAAAGCAGCCATTAATCATTGATTATCAGCCAATAATGGATTATGAGAAAAAGACTGATAAAAAAAATCTCCTGTGAATCAGGAGCAGGATGCAGTAGAGACCCATCAGTAAAAAGAAAACAACCCTGAAATATTTCCTAAATAAATTGATTTTAAGGCCTTAAATGCTTGACTCCGACTTGCATACGTACCGAGAAAATACCCGAAACCTCATGAAAATTCTGATTAACACATTTCTGCAATAATATCAGGTGAAAAGGAAACACAATTCACTTAAATTAATACCTTCTCCAACCAACGGCGTCTTAAGGTCTCATACCGAAGTTTATGAATACCACCTCCATTCTAAATAAATGTCAAGATATCCCTACGGAAACTGTCATATTAATTATCCGACAAAGGCAACACCGTAAGTCGATACCAAATGAAGGTCACTACAAGAGAATTAACAACTAAAGATTTACCCTGCACAGACAAATCCCGATAGCGCTAAAAAGTGAGAATACGTGTGACTTTAGCTCCCACTACTGACTAGTTAGAACAGGCCATCACCTCAGGATTGCCGTAAAAACTATACCCAAGATACGGAGACTAATATTACCTATCCTAAGCCCCATGAATAGCATTATTCCTCCAAACAAACTTCCTATCCACAACCCACTGCTCTTTTCATAGTTAACTGGACCACCAGAAGCCTTACCATAAACCTTACAAATTTCTTGAACATAAAATAAATAAGACACATGTCTCAGAGTTAAAGTCGTGTCATCAGCATGTTGATAAATATGACTAGTGTAAGAGAAAACAGAATAACCCATAATAGACTTACACTGAATAAACATATTGCTCAAAAATTCAGCCCAAACTCCATAAGAGTACCGACTAAGGGACACTCCTATGGATACCTTTAGCGATCGAAAAAAAAATTCGTAAAAAAATCATTATATTTCACTGCATTGACAACATAATTATAACAAGTGTTTAACCAATGTAAAAGACTGAGAATTGTTTGTTTGTTTTTAATTAAGCACAAAGCTACACAAGGGCTATCTGTGCTCTGCCCACCACGGGTATCGAAACCCGGTTTCTAGCGTTGTAAGTCCGTAGACATACCGCTCTGCCACTGGGGGGCGAAAGATTGAGGACCAAACCCAATCCGTTAAAAGAAGGCAAATAAATATTCACGTTCAATCCTATAAAAGGCCTTCATTTCATCTAATTTAAATAACACCCCCAACCCGTGTCTTCGACCTTCAGGGCCCGGTATGGCCAGGTGGTTAGGGCGCTCGACTCGCAATCTGCGGGTCGCGGGTTCGAATCCCCGTAGCACCAAACATGCTCGCTCTTTCAGCCGTGGGGGCGTTATAATGTGACGGTCAATCCCACTATTCGTTGGTAAAAGAGTAGCCCAAGAGTTGGCGGTGGGTGGTGATGACTAGCTGCCTTCCCTCTAGTCTTACACTGCTAAATTGGGGACGGCTAGCGCAGATAGCACTCGTGTAGCTTTGCGCGAAATTCAAAACAAACAAACAATCGACCTTCAGAAAATCCATCAATAACTTTAATAAAGTCGGTATTTCCACAAAATTCCGACCCGGAATACACCCAATCTAATCCATTAAAATAACATACTCTATAACTCTAGAAAGGCGCCTCACCAAAACTGTTGTAAAAATCTTATAATCCACGTTCAACAAGGTAATAATACCACCATTAGAAACCAAACGTGTATCACCACCTTTAGGAATAGGAGGTTATAACACCTTGTCGCATACTTTGCAATAAACACCCATTACAAAGCATCTAATTAAGTACTCTTACAAAAACATATCGAGCCATTGCAACTTAGTACACCAACGTTTAAATTAAATTAAACTTTAGAAGAATCAGTCATTACTCATAATGGGTGGCCGGTGATTTAGATACTTACGTACAAAACCGAGCCACGTGACCTTGTGCATAATATGTCACATATCAGCAGTGGGCATTCTCAATACAAATGATTTTCAGTGAGACACAGGTTACAGATACGACGCTCTTGATCATGTCTCACACGCATAAACACTGACTTATCCAAGGGATCAATGATCTTTACCACACACAGCAAAGAAATACGAGTGCATGTAAACACAACCCAACATGTGTTTTACCAAGATATACGCCATTGTCTTGTTTCCACACGATTGTCCCTTCCTCTCACAGTCAAATTCGTCTAACTTCTCCAGCAACACATTATTACTAATGTAATCCAGTATCCCCCAAAACGAAATTGTAAGAACACGATGGTAGACGCTACTCAACATATGAATGTCACCATTAACAGTCACACCATGATCAAAGACTAAATCTGCATCCGATGTTAAAAAAGGGTGTCATTTCACACCCTCCTGGTTGAAGTACTACAAAGGAAATACATACTTCTCCATATTGTCTATATACCACCTGCAATACGTCATCATATCCTAGGTTCGTTGTATTCATAAATATGGTACACCTTACAATGGATATCTTATCGGGGGTTCAACATGAGCGAGTTGATGTAAGTACGATTCACCGGAAAGCTAGCTAGCTTTGTCTTTTTGGCCACACACACTGTTTTCCACCTTTGAAGTTAGGTAATGTTTTCATAAAAATGCTAATGTCCGAAGAGAATCCACTGAAGTTAAACGATTTGTAAAGTTCGAAATTTATAAATATTCCTGGTCAAATATCTT
>NW_013666399.1:231931-233074 GCF_000517525.1 Limulus polyphemus
CCTAAACAACGTTCACATTAAAATAAATACATAACAACAAATTCGTTTCAAGCATAACATGTAAAAACAACGCAACTACAAAATTTTATGGGAAAACACTACAATTTCAGCTCAATCTCGTAATATTACAGCTTTAAATGTCAGAGAATAACTAAACATAATATATTTAAAAAGAAGTATTAAACAGAGATGAAGGGCCATCAAGTCAATGCATGGATATTTGGTTGACTAAGGGATTATGTATATACAAAAGCAATGTAATATCACATCCCAGTATGAGTTATTGTGTCTTGGAGATAACTCCTGAAGACAACGTAGAGGACGTCGAAACATTGTACATGTAGAGTAAAGTGGAAGCCTTGACGGCTTGAATAAAATTTATAAATTTTGTAAATACGAGATGTTTATTTTAATCATTTATTACATTTTAGACAACACACAAGTGCCAATGCCTCGTATTTACTTGATGGGTATTTTTATTAGCAGTATCTAATTATGAAGTGATAGACTAGACTGAAGGCAGCTAGTCAACAATACACATAGCCAATCTTGGGATACTTTTTAATAACGAATAGTGGGAATGACTGTCACATTATAATGTCACTACAGCTAAAAGGGCGTGCATATTTGTTGACGGGGTTTGATTCCGGGACCAAGAGGTTGCGAGTCGAGCCCCCTAACCACCACAAAAATGTAAAACAGATTTTAGTTACGTGTTTAACTTGGTGTTGTGTGAATGGATGAAAGTTAGAAAAAGTTAGTTGTTTTCTGAAGTTGAGTTACTAAAAAACTAAAATATAGTGAAAAGTTTATAGAAGATAATATATACATACGTTTGAGACTGTAATGCACTTTGTTTTGCCAAGTATGACTTAGCGAATGTTTTGCTAGATTATTTCTCGTAAGATCCTTGGTTCGAGTTCGATATGTTGCTGAACACACTCTACATTAGCAGTTATGGAGTTGTTATAACTGTGACAGTCAATAACACTAATCAGTTAATAGTAGTGCATTGTCTATATTGTGACGTCTTTGTTCTCGTTTGTTAATTTTCCGTAGAAATTGTTCCCGAGAAACTTCAGCCGATACAAGTCCTTTCTTAAATAAAACTAGTATATTCTTTTTCAATACAACTTTGCAATA
>NW_013666399.1:233095-244767 GCF_000517525.1 Limulus polyphemus
ACGATTCACGAACTTTACTTATGGTCACTACCACTTCACTTGACTTCGATTAATTGTGTCTATATCTTCCTATCTGCAATTATTACATATCTATGCGTCACTTCTTGCCGGTCTTACATATACAAAATAGAGGGCGTCTGGAGAACACTCAAGGCTTCACGAACGAACATGATCTTTCTAGAATCTCATGACGTGTTACTAGCGTCACGTGACTTCCGCTGTCGTAACAATATCTTTTGGGGTGAGGGTCTCTCACCTGACTGTCTAGCCTACTTACCACAGGGAATTCTATCAGTTCTTTAACGTATGAATACGGTTTTCGTACCAGAGACAAACTCTTTCGTTGTTTTCAGCATACAATGTCTACGGTCACGTGCTCCAAATTATGTTCATCATTACGCAAGCACGATAAAAGTTTTCTTTAATCTTAATTTAATAAAATGTGCATTAATTATAATAGATTTTAAAATATATACGCATTCATGAAAAAGTCAGTAAATCTGTAAACATTTGTTTTATGGTGATCAAACATCAATGAATTGAACTACATATATCTGAGGGAAAGTACCAGATACTCGCGCAAAGTTACACGAGGGCTATTTACGTTAGAGGGGAGTCGGCTATTCAACAGCAGGTTGCCAATTCTTGAGTTACTGTAATCGGATAGTGCGATTTAACCGTTACTCACGGACCCAAAATGCGGAGCGCGATTTTGCAGCAACGGGATGCAAACCACAATCCCTCGGAGTTATGGTTCGTTTTGGCCATATGAGAGAGAAACATAGCAACTCAATAGATCATATTTCTATAATGAAGGTGATAAAAATAAATCAGTATATCGTGGATACTTCGGAAGTATGAAAGTATCTATATTAAGGATGGTTATACACTATTTTTTTCAAGTAAAAGTATATATTTTATCTAATTTTCCCGTAGTGTTCTGAACCTAAACAGTTTGGCATAAGAAAATGTTAGAAATTTCAATTAGTGTATATTTCAATAGATAATTATGTCCTATCTCTACCAGCTTGACTTGAATGCTATAAATATACATGTATGTATCCATATGAATAATACAGTCTTATGTCGTGCATGCCTGTGTTAAGATATCGAACATTAAATAAAACACTCAAATTCAATTTTTCCTACTATTTATGACACAATAAACTTTCCATGAAATCTACTTTATTCAATGAAGCTTTGAAGAAGACAGACTATACAGAGTTTTATAATAGTGTTACGACAGCGGAAGTCACGTGATCCAGGTAACACGTGATGAGTATCTGGAACGTGCCTGAAGGCTCGAGTGTTTGCTAGACGCCCTCTATTTTGTATATATAAGACCGACGAGAAGTGACGGCATAAATGATTGTATAGCAGACAGGGAGATAGAGACAGATAATAGAGTCAAGCCGTAAGTAAAGTGTGTAATTCATTGTGAATTATAGCGTGTGATTAAGTTAAAGTGACTGTGGAAATTAAGTGTATTGCAAAGCTGAGTTGACAAAAAATAAACTAGTTTTATTTAAGAAAGGACTTGTATCGCTGAAGTTTCACAGAAAGAATTTCTACGGAAAATTAACAAACGAACGATCAGAGACATAACAATAGTTTCGTTTTGAGTTTACTTACTAATTACAAGTATTGTTTGTTTACAAGTTACAGCTTTAATGTTTTGAGAATATTCTTCCTTACCGTAAAAGCTGTAACTTGTAACAAAATAAATAGTTTTATAATGTTGTACATAACTAAAATTTTGGATATTAGAGGTTATGCAAGCAACTGAAGAACCTAATATAAGAAATAAACATCGTCATTTATTATCTTTCTCCGTGTGGTACTTATGTAAAAACAAAGATATCGCTAGTTGTAGAGCTATAAAGCTGTCAAAGACCATCACCAGTAGTCTTTGGGTGCAATGTGCTCCTTTAAGCTATAGTAACTAGTTCTGAATTATATAATAACATCATCTTTGTAGAAGAGCAACGAAGTTATCTTTTCACTTCGCCTACATAACTATGTTTTTACTATAGCGTACAGTTTTTTCGTGTTCAAAAACTTGCTGATTTACGTCTACCATACGATCTTATGTTCCATGTAACGAAGAAGAAAAATAGCTTTTATCGATAAAAAGTCTTAGTCAATATCTTAATTCGAGAATGGTAGTTTGCTTACTTTCTAGTTTGATATATATGTTTTGGAAAACAAGGTTAAAAATGTAATAGACAATATATACGTGTTGGTTTGTTTTGAATTTCGCGCAAAGCTACACGAGGGCTATCTGCGCTAGCCGTCCCTAACTTAGCAGTATAAGACTAGAGTGAAGGCAGCTAGCCATCACCACCCACAGCCAACTCTTGGGCTACTCTTTTACCAACGAATAGTGGGATTGGCTGTCACTTTTTAACGTCTTCACAGCTGAAAGGGTTAGCATGTTTGATGAGACGTGGATTGGAACCCGCGAGTCTGAGATTGCGAGTCGAACGCCATAACCACCTGGCCATGCCGGGCCATTCATTTTAGGAACAAGGTTAAAAGTGTAATAGACAATATGATAGCGGTGGAACGGAAAAGAAACTAAAGCCGTAAACCATGCATTTTATATTAACATATGACTTTTATTCCTGTTCCAATAAATGTTTAGTCAATGCAAAAAGTGAAATGCAATTTGTAAGATGTGCTTGAATTATTTATACTAATGCAAACAAAAATCTGGGGTTCTCTATGTATTGCTCATCAAGAAGTTCATGAGAAGCCAACAAGTCTTTATACTACCGATCAAAATATTTCTTCAGGCTTGTTACAAACATTTATATTAAAATAAAACAGGTTCCCAATAAACTTGTTTTTACATTTAAAAATATATAATATCTTTCCGCTGTATCTTCTTATTTCTATGACATAAGAATAATTACTCAAAATGTTTAAAAATTAAGTTTTAAAATTAGAATTTTGTGTACATTTGTTACTTTTGAGTTCAAAGGCTATGATAGGAAAATACACCTAAGAATATTCCTGTTACACTAATTATTTAAATAATAATGAGATATTTATAAATCTACGTGCTTCGTATTGATCTCATTAATAGAAATGAGAAATTTTAACGCAAATATAATTAGCTTATCTTTTGTTATCTATAAATCTCATGTCATGTAAAAGTTTTAATATCATAGGTTGTACACTTGATAACAAAACAAATATCACAAAAAAAAGATTACAAGACTCCCATAATTAAGAAACTTTGAAATAATATAACATCATGGATTGCTATAATGTGATTAGAAAAAACAACCTAAACGCTCACTTTCTTCCTGGTGAAGGAGAGCCTACTCGTCGAAAGTGCTCGAGCTTTGGCGTCTTTTTTAGACTGGTATAATAATGTCTACGCAGATTAGAGAAAAAACAGTTTAAAAGTAAATCTATAGTTATCATAACACATAAAAAAAGCTATTTTATTTTTATCTATAAAAGTAGTTAATGAAAATGAACATAGAGAAGCCATATTTCGTGATTTGTTGTTGCTTCTTTTTGTATGTTTAATCAAATAAGCATTGCGGTGCTTTTTGCAGGGTTGGGAAAACTTTCCGTTAAGCTTAGTATTTTTAAAAGCCCTGTGCTTTTTACAATATATATATATATATCTGAGCCAGACCAGATGTGATTACCAGTCAGAGGGATTAAACGCCGCTACGGTTTTTAGCTAGCCTTATGTCTGTAGTTCAAATTCGATGAACCCACTTTGAGACTAATAATGGTTGGAGACGGCTTGAATGGGTAATGAAGAAAAACTTTGATATAAGTTTAACATAACAGCAAATGTACAACAATTAGGTTAAAGAAAAACATTTACTTAACATAGAAATAGTAAAACAATATCTCTGGATTTACACTAATTAATTAAATATGTACTATGAATTCAGAAAAAAAAAATATGAGCAAAATCTATTTTATGTAGAACACAAATTTCAGCTAATATATTCATACTGAAAACATGTTTATAATCGCGACTAAGACTTTTCACTGATACTCGCAGTCAAAATGTATTGAAAATGTAGGAAAGATAAAGATATTTAGTTTGGAAATCTTTTAACATTATATTATTGATTTTGCTCGTAATACAGAAGATAAATAATCAAGGATATGATCGCTGCATTTTATTCATAAATTAAGATGCTTTGACATCACATGCTTATTCAATTCACATAATAAAGGGTAACGGGTGGTATCTTTGGATCATTGGTTTAGGTAGAAAGTAAAATACTTTAAAACAACTAAACATTTCTAATATCCTAATCTCATGACAAATTGTTTCAGGTAATAAATAAATTATTATTATTGTTACTTTAAATTTAAGACGCTAATGGCAAACTTGTGAGTACCCATAAGGGCATTAATTTATATATTCTTACATTTAAATTCAAACTAGTTAAATATACAGTTCTTAGAAAAATACAACAAAACAATGTCGTTAAATAGGTAATTACAACCAGAAGTTAGTTTAAGGAAAATGTAAAGTATTTCTGCATATTTTAAGATCAGTTTAATAAAGGTTTCATGTCTGACTTAAAACCTTCGTAAAATGACGACATTTTGCTCGTTCCTTGCCTTTTCACTAATCATATTAACTATCGAGAAATGAATCTCTCCTTATCTTTATTACAGTTATTAAGATGATGTTCTGCGACAAAACTGTACTTAGATGTTTATAACAAAATAAATAAGGAAATGTGAATGTTTTGAAATTATTTTCAATATATGTCATGTAGTAGCACAAATAGGTAATAACTATACAGCTCCATATGCCACGCTTCTATATGTATGTAGGTTCAGTCTGAAAATCACCTTATGTGACTTATTACCTAGAATTGTGGATGATCATCCCGTAGAATTTCAAATTCACAAGCGTTTTGTGAACTTTATGAACTCCTGCCGTTCGTTTGAAAACGAGCTAGTCAGATTATGCTATAGAATGGCTGTAAATGGCAGTGGATCTCCTGCTGGGAATTCCATCAGTCAAATTTGTTGTAAATACAATCTTCATCGAGATTTCTTTGATGTAAAAAGCCCCAGACTGGCACAAGAACCAGTGGTATTAGAGATTTTATCTGCTTCAGGGAGATATCAGGAGGTGACGACAGAGTAGATATAAATATTATTATTTCCCACCTGTGTACATATCAATTATCTGTATAACTACTGATGTCTGTAACTGTTTCCACCATGCGAAATAAAAACTTTCGATTGTCTTATGATCAAAATCCCAAAGATTCGATCCATATGAACACATACAATATGTTTTAAACAGACTGTATCGCACATCATATGAACAATGTGAAAATTTAGATAGTAACGAATTACATCTCTGGTACAATTCATTCACGCTTTTCTGAATGGAATTACTTTGTAATTAAAGCTGATGTAATGGCCAAGGTGTACAGCTGATTCACTTAATGGAATCATCATGCAACAGAACAATATAGGCTGTTATACATTATCATTACTAACTGAAGTAGGACACCTGAATTTCAGAAACTGGCATTTCAATGGATTGAACTTAATGTTAAGGTCCTTGCCTATTTGTTCGGCAATTTCCAACATATTCAATAACCTAGTTCTCGACGAAGCTAAAAGGATAATGACATCGACGTAAGGGATCACTCCTGCAAATGTTCTGCCAATGTAGCAACCCTGACCACAGTTACGTAGCTCAGTAAGTAACATATCAGCATAGATCGAAAAAAAAGCACAGGCGATAGAATTCCGCCTTGCTTAACACCATTGGACACAGATATCGAACCTGAAAGAATCTCTCCCCATCGAAGCCGCACCGCCTGTCCTATATGCTTAAGTAACAGTACTCTACATGTTAAAGGACATAAACTTTTCTCAAGTAATCGTTTAAACAGTTTAATATACTGATAACGGTCAAAAGCCTGACTCGCATCCAAAAACATGCAAAACACGGAAGTGTGATTATCTAAGTAATACTGAAAGGTTAGTATGTCCGAAATAAAAATTCAAATGCTTGTGGTTCGCATACCCTTGACCAATAAACTCACTTCGCACTTTGGGATTGTGGATGCAGGATAAGCAAGAGTAGCCTAAGTGCTGGCGGTGGATGCAATTGACTAGTTGCCTAAACCCTCTTCTTTAGGGCAGGGCGCTTGACTCGCAATCTGCGGGTCGCGGGTTCGAATCCCCGTCACAACAAACATGGTTGCCCTTTCAGCCGTGGGGGCGTTATAATGTGACGGTCAATCACAATATTCGTTGGTAAAAGAGTAGCCCAAGAGTTGGCAATGGGTGGTGATGACTAGCTGCCTTCCCTCTAGTCTTACACTGCTAAATTAGGGACGGCTAGCGCAGACAGCGCAAATAAACAAGAAAACCTAGAAATTCGTTTAAGGGATGTACATCAATAAACTTCTAAATATACAAGACGTATAGCCTAATATAAAATACTATTAATCTACTTTCATTCATCCACTATGTAGGCTTAAAAATATTGAGTGATATTATTTTTAATATAAATTTTACCAATTTTTCCAAATATCAATATAATTTTCTATCGGGCATATCTCCTTTAAATGTTATTTTTTATTCAAAGTTTGAACGTCCAAATAATATTACGACTTGTTGCTGTATTTAAAGTTCCCTCTACAATTTTTGACCTTGAATTAAAATGTCATATAACTGTAAAAGGAGAGAGTTAAAAGTATACAGTGTTATTTAACATATTAAATAATAAATATACATTTATACTTTTTAATGGACAACTTTAAGTTATTATAAAAAGTTTCCACAGAGCAAGTTATTGCATAAAAACAATGAAATTTATGTCGTTTTGCAATAAGAAAATATTATAATTGATAAATAAATATATATTTGTAAAGGGCCCGACATGGCCAGGTGGTTAGGGCGCTCGACTCGCAATCTGAGGGTCGCAGGTTCGAATCCTCGTCACACCAAACATGCTCGCCCTTTCTTCCGTGGGGGCGTTATATGTGACGGTCCATGCTTTTGTCAACGAATAGTGGGGTAGCCAAGAGTTGGCGGTGGGTGGTGATGACTAGCTGCACAATATATTTGTAAAAATATAATCAGTTTTAATTTTCAAACTTTATCGTCATGATATATATCTATGCAAATTTATATTTAATTTTTAGATAAACATTTTTTTCTTACTGTAGCTAAATTTTCTACGGTAGCGTATAAAAGGATACAAAATCTGGCTAGTTGTATGTCTTTTCGCTTTCTTAAAAATAGATTCATCTTCTTATAGCAATTAGTAATTAGTTAGTAATTAAAAGAAAGATATCAAATTATTTTCAAAGTTACTTTCTTTCACAATCCTAAAGATTATCTTACGATTGGTAGCGTGAATGCATGTGAAAACGTGATGAAATAGTCTGGAAATAGCATTTTTGTATGCCACTTTGGATAATCGGCTTATTACAAAAAACTAGTCAATTTCGTGATCGTGCGAAAAGTTTTAAAAAACGATATGTCAGAATTGTATATTTGATAATATATCATTTAACAAAATATATGAAAATCCTGGGCATATGTTACTCAAATGTATACGAAAATAACATAAGAGAAAAATGTGTATCTTGAATGCATTTTACAAGCATTTGTTTGTAAAGGAAAAAAGGCTTACAAACTGTCTTTACTCTGATTTTGAAATAATTTACAAAATATTAAAAAACTATTACGTGTGAGGATTAAGATATGTGCGATACGTTCATCTTCTTATTATCACAATTACTTTCAATACTATGCATTAGAGTATTTCACGCCAGTGAATACACGCCTCAGAGATGATGCCTTAGATCAAGGAATTGATTGTGTAAATAAAAATACGTTTATTTAAATTTCAAAAATGTATTTATCTATATATAATCAGTGGATTTTCGAACGAACACATGTATGTAAAACTTAAATTTTGGTACAATGACAAAAGTACGTGGATTTTGAGGCAAACATAATATGATGTACAAAGTAAGATATGAGCTATAATATATTTAATATTCTAATACATATACCAGCACATACAATTTTGGATAGAGACACATTAGAATCGAGGTTTGTTACATCTCTTTTCACTTTTCCGTCTTTATATAATAAATACTAATGAATTTTTCTAGTGTTAATAAATATTATTGCATATTTTTTAGAGTTTAACTGTTATATTCGCTATTTAAACACCAATTATTTGTAGAAAATTCTAAAACGATTCCTTTGGTAGATGCTGATGATATCATTTAACTTCCATTTTGTGTTATCACAGGGAGGTGATATTGTAATTTTGTTGAAAGCGAATAGTTGAAACATAAGACTGTTTCCATGGAGCATATTTTTAGTTCGTTTGTAGAAGTAAAACAGAAGGTAGCAGTGTCTACGTTTATCAGTTCTGGCACACAGTTATATAAATAACTGTTTCGAACACAAGATGCAGTACATACATGCTTTTAATCTTTGCCACTTTATGATGTTTAGGTTGTCTAAGAAAGATATTGAACAAAATTATGTTATTTCGCTTTTTAAACTAACATAGTGAATTCATTCACATTCTTGACATTCCATTACCTTTGACTTTATTGTTGTTCTATACAATTACTTTGAAAATTACAAATAACTGTTTGCATAAGTTACACGTATTTAAATATAATGAGACAAACCAGTGATTTGTTGAAACATGTAGTAGGTTCTCTACATAAGATAATTTTCGTTATGCTCATAAATCGTTGTTTGTCAATGTAATACTGTATTAATAGACAAGTATTCAAGTTTAAATTTCTAAATCTGTACGTATGTTTTCAGAGCTTTCGCAGTTTATTTACTTCTGTATCGAGACCAGTCATATCCTAATAGTTAGAGTACCCGTACTGAGAATACGACGGTATGGTTCGCGTCCCCTTGCTGTAGATGTGGTGTCCTTACTTTGAAAGTGTGGGGTGCATAAGAGCGACTGAAGTTTAGAGACGGCTATGCACAGATAGCGCTTATGTAAGTTTTCGCGAAAAGTCTAAACAAGAAAAGGGCTTTCTTCAGTTTTCGTCAAAGAAAAAAGAAAGTTATAATAAACACAAAATACAAACATTTATTTTCAAGTTATTTTATTTCATCTGATCCTTGGAATGAAATATAAAACTTTGCTGATTACACAGAGAGAAAATTATGTCGTAATATAACCACATTTATTTAAATACCCTCTAAGAGGCTGTATATTCTTGTTGTAACTTTTTGTATGTTGCTTAAGTAAAACATAACCATAGAAACACTTATTTAAACACGATTTTCTAACGTACTTATAAATCAGACTGACTGAGTTTATTGGTTACAAGATACCTAATAACACTTGAGTCGCACAAAAAAGAAAATTCAACAAAGGTACCTGTCAATTTTGTAATTATTCCCGCTAAGTAGTGTTTTTTTGTGTATTTTGCAAACAAAGTGAGTGATTTCACCTAACTGTTTTGGTCAGTTCGTAGGCTGAGTGTTACGAGAGGCAAATCATAAAATTACTTGATATTATTCAAAATACACCCACCGTTATTACAATAATGAAATGATATAACATGAAATATGCAAAATTAGCTATCTTCATCGTTCGTCATATAAAGACTGAATGATCTTGTCGAGTAAGTATCTGTTAAATAAGTGTATAATGACTTGTCAAGAAGATAAAACGTTTCAATTAAATACAAAAGATGAACGTAACTGTTCCACGAAAAGAGCATTACAGCGATTTCAGTCTCTAGTATATATTTTATATATCTGCAGAAAGGATTGTTATTTTATGTTTCAAAATCTTTTTTCTCATATGCATTATATTTTTATATTGCCAATAAAAATAGGTATCCCCTCTAAAATACAACAACAACAAACGAGAAGTAGCATTTAAGCATCAATTTATTACAGTTTAAGAAAACCTTTTCTATTTCGGAACATATAAAAGCGTTATTTAATGTATTAGTAGTAAATTTTATTTACTACCGTTGAATATTTTCTAAAATAAGCAAAGGACGTGTATGTTAGTGCAATTTCTTCACGACTTGGCAGCCAATGCTTAACTTATTATATAAGCACGAATTATTCTATCTCGAACTTTTCAATTAACACAAATATACTTAATAAAGGATACGAATTAATACATTTTTCCACAATTTTATTTAATATACCCAGTTATAAATAACTAACTTAGTTTTAAGATGTTTAATGAAGGTGGAGGGTTTGCGTTTATGTACAACCTTTTCACAGATTTTTCAGAAAAATAATCACATAAATGTAAAATGTGCTGAGGTGAAATAACATAAAATGATCCAAGTTGCATCAAGAAGGTTAACTTAACAAAGTCCTGAGTAGTGTTATATCAGTATGGAGTTAATAAAGTTTTTAATATGAAAATATTTCATTTAAATAAATAAAAAAGGTACAAACATTCATGTTTCATCCTTTTTATAGTTAATGTTATACTTACATGAATTTTAAATTAACATTTTAAAGTTAATTTTTATTGGATTGAGATTTTGAGTTGGTAGAATTTTATACCTTTCTTTAAAATTACAAATCTCATTTCTATATGTTTTATCTTTGTATTAAGGAAAACAGTTCTATTAATTAATCATTTGAGTCTCTTGCTAGTTAATCGGAAAAATAAAACTACAGAGGATTAATAGCACTTCATAAAAACGAACTGTATGTACTAATACAATAGAGTATTTTCCATATACTGTTACGTATCTGCTTGTTTGCTAATTTCCCGGTATAAATTCTTTCCGAGGAACTTCAGCGATACAAGTCCTTTCTTAAATAAAACTAGTTTATTCTTTCTCAATACAACTTTGCAATACAAAGAATTTCCACAGTCCTTTAACTTAAACACACGCTACAATTCACAACGATTCACGCACTTTACTTACGGTCACTATCACTCGCTTGACTCAATTATCTGTCTCTATACCGCTATCTGCAATTATTTATCCGCTTTATTTGCCGGGCTTATATGCAAAAAAGTGGGCGCCTAGAAAAGACTAGAGTTGCCAGGAAAAGTCAAGATCCTTCGTGAAACTCATGACGTGTTACCAGCGTCACGTGACTTCCACTGTCGTAACAATACGAACCGTGGAGTCATGAGAGACATGTTTTAGGCTTATATAATTTGTTCTCGGCGAATTTTCGACCACTCAACAATGCAATATCGCCACAGTTCATTTATGGCTAGTGAATTGAGTTACAATACTTTTCAAGGAAGGATATTCATGTAGCATTGTATTCATTGTATTCTATAATGAAATATCATACATTTCACATATATATATAAATATTAAAGGAATAATTGAATCGATTTTTCACTTTGAAATATTATTCTAAGCCAACTGAACTTTTGACCGATTTTTGTAAAGTATGATTGAAATACAAGAATTATTCACCATCGTTTATAAACTATATCAAATAGTACATACTAAGTTGGAGTGAACGAATAGCTATATGGACTTAACTTGTATGAAAGCTTAACCAATAATTAATAAAGTAATATAATGGCTGGAGACGGCTTAAATGGGTAATGAAGAAAAACTTTAATATAAGTTTAACATGACAGCAAATGTACAACGTTTCGACAAGGTGACAAAACCTTGATGATGACAAAACCTTGTCGAAACGTTGTA